>NC_060177.1:49898685-49902554 GCF_021184085.1 Oncorhynchus gorbuscha | reverse complement strand
CCAAATTCATCCAACCAGTAGGCCTAGGCTACATCCCCAAAAACTTTTAAAAAGCAATGCGGCTCATTCAACAGATCAAGAGGTTTAGCATAAAATGTTGATAAACTATTATATCTTCACATTATAGGTGCAGAAATGCGCATAAGGCAGTAGGCTACACGTGAATGGTCGTTCCATAATGCAATTAGTGGAAAATACTATTGTGAGCGGTTTGATGTGACAGAGATGTAAATATCTGTTTAAAATGTAGAAAGAGGGGGAGATCTAAAGATGCAACAACTAGAATGGGTTGCTAATATGACGAGGATTGTGCCTTTGGCTACTGGACAATAAAAGAAAGTCGATTTGAAAACCAATAGAATATGAGAGAAAGGGGCTACTGGTTTGAATGGAATATGCCTCCAGGTCATTGCAAAGTGGTGTGTGATGCGCTGAAGCCTGCCTAGTTACCTATGCACTTGAATGGCTAGGGAAGCACGCTTCAATTACCAGTTGAGAAATAAAAATAGTAGCTCTTTTTAATAGTGGACATTGTTTTTTGTTGTTGTTGTTTTTTACACGCTATTGCCTTTAGAATTGTTGTGCAATGATTGCACTCCAGCAGCAACAAACAGCTGCATCAACTGGTATTCGACACTACTTCGCAATGGGATGTTTTTCTTCTCGCAGACAATTGTCTCACACCAATTTTATTTATCGGCTTTTAAATTAAGGGGGGGACAAAAGCCGGCTGTTACCGGCTAACGGAAATCCTGGTGTGTGTGTGTGTGTATGTGTGTGCATGCGTGTGTGTGCGTTAGGGCTGGCCTAATTACCGCATAACCATGTAACCAACGGTTATGGATGACTACTGTAAAAAAAAATATTTAAAAAAGTCATAACCGTTTTAAATGTAATTATTTTTTAAAATAATTTTGGGGGGGGAACGAAACGTTGACTGAAGACGGGACATCCGGGCATTTGTGCGGTTGAGTCCGTTTCTATAGTAACAACGTGATTTCAGCTCTACTTTGGTCCTATGTGTACATTCACAATGGCTGCCAGTCCACCCACACATTATACCGTCATTGAAGTAAATGGGGACGCCCATTCTTTTAATTCTATTTCTATGGCAGCACATGCGGTCAGGAGCGGAGGAGAGGAGAAAATGTGCGTAAAAATAAACAAACATGAATAATAAAATATGTATTTATTTTGTTATTTGAAAGGTTATTACGGAGACCGTTGTCATTTGGCTGGCCAATTACATCATCCAGAATTCTATGACTGTCAGAGCCCGTGTGTGTGTGTGTGTGTGTGTGTGTGTGTGTGTGTGTGTGTGTGTGTGTGTGTGTGTGTGTGTGTGTGTGTGTGTGTGTGTGTGTGTGTGTGTGTGTGTGTGTGTGTGTGTGTGTGTGTGTGTGTGTGTGTGTGTGTGTGTGTGTGTGTGTGTGTGTGTGTGTGTGTGTGTGTGAAGCCAAAAGGTGAATCTGTTCTTTTGTTAGCCCATTCGCATCTGTTTGCAAAAGAGTATAAATGAGTGTCCTATGTTAGTTGGCTATCTAGTCTCCTGTGAAAGTGGTGGAGTCATGTAGTTTGTCTTTGACGGGAGTCGGAGGACTCAGCAGACTGAAACAGACCAAATGCCAGCCATCATACAGGCTCCAGAAAGGAGGAGGAAGAAAGGCAGCTAGGAAGGGGGGAGGTATGGAGGCTGAGAGCTATGAGGCGGGGCAGAGGAAGCCAGGAGGCAGAGAGGAGAAAGGTAGGGAGAGAGGAAGTTCAGGAAGTGTGGTAGGTGGGGATGAAGCCAAGCAGGCTTGAGAGGGAAGCAGGGAGACTGAGAAGAAGGAAGATAGGAAGGCAGACTGAAAGCCTACCTGGGAAAAGAGCTGGGCATCTGGCCATGGGTGCACTCTGTCTCAGCCCTGCTCTGCTGGCAGCCTTGTGGGCTACACTATCTCCCTGGGAAGCACTCTGATAGCATCTACCATTCAGAGACAGGAATCTCTCTCTCTCTTTCTCTCATTCACTTTTGGTGTTTTTCTTCTATTGTCTTCCGTGCTTTGTTTTTATCTCCTTGATGATCTTTTCTTTTGTTCTTGTCTATGTCCTGTGATGACTTTCCCAGACTTTAATTTTGGATCTGTCTGTGTCTGTTGGTTCTGCACTGGCACTGTGCCTAGCTAATTACCCAACACTGGTGTGTGTGGGCACACCCAGTACTCTACCACCTTTAGGTAGTGCCAGCTTGACTGTGGCACGTTATGTCCTGTGGCGGTGACATCAGAGACGACCCACAACAGGCTACCCCACCTCCGCACTTTCGAGTGTGTCTTCTCTTGATGCAGATTGGGATTACAGCTTTGATTCCCATGGGAGTGGATATTTTTTAGGATGCAAACGAGGGGTAAGAGGAAACCTCAGTGGCCCAAAAAGGGTTCAGCAGCACCACGGATGTGGGAAGAAGGTCGGATGGGAGAGAAGAACACAGGAGCAAGGCTGCTATTGGACACGCGATCAGAATGCCTGAGTGTAATCAACCTTTCTTCACGTTCCATAAACACTTCACGTGAGTTTGCCTTGAGTAAAGGCTTATCTTTCTGTCCCCACTATCATGTAATGACTTCGACACTACAAAAGAGTTTCAGAAATTATTTTGTACATTGAGATTTAGGGAGTTTTTCTGCCCAATAAAATGCTAAGTCCAATTGTGGATGTATCAAGAATGGCTGAGATGAGTGTTCAGGCTATTGGTGACACAATAGAGAATGACATTTCCCACAGAACAGAAAACTATTTTTCAAGGAAAATCCATCTTTTTGTCTGTCCAGATACGGAAATCCCTCCCTACAAACATACTGCAGATTGGTGGAAAAAAGATGTGTCTCAGATTCAAAATAAGAAAGATAGTCTACCATAATCTCCCAAAGAACAGAGACAATCATTGGATTAATAAAACAATGACTTCAGTCAAGGCCGGAGCTGTGGTGTTGGTAGACCGTGATGATTATGTGAATGAGAGCCGGGGACAACATTGAACAGCACCACTTTCTATCAGAAACTGTCACGTGACTCCACACCACTGTTCAAAGACGATATCTACTGCGAGCTGAAGTTTCTCTTCGTAAGTGGAGACATTATACAAAAAATAATATAAGTTCATGAAAGTAGACAATCCAATCACGAGCGTAATCCATGCCTTTCTAAAACTACTGGACATGCCTTTCAAACTACAGGATAAGCCACCCGGGGAGACCTGTTGTGGCCTCCATTGGCTTATTGATTTCTTTCTAAAAAACCAAGTGTGGTGTCCCTCCCGGCATATGTACACATATGTCTATGGACTTGATTAACACCCTTAACATGATGCAAAATAGTAATGGAGAGATGATTATGGCTTGCGTTGATGTAGAATCCCTGTCTACACACATCCCCCACCAGGGAGGCCTAGAAGCCATGGCAACACTATCATTCGTCAACGACCCACTGGCACTCTCCCAAGCACCAACTGCATTGTTGAACTGGCTGAGATTGTTCTGACTAAGAACTTGTACATGTTCGTTCAACAGAGGGGAACTGCTAGGGGTAGTAAAAATGACACTGAATAATGACAATTTGTAAATGGGGTTGTTTGAGAAGAATGTGGATTTTCAGCCCTAACTGTCATGCAGGTGAAAGAGGACCCAAAAGCGACTTGGCGAAAACAGAGTCTTTAATCCAGTAAAGTAAATACAAACAAAAAACACAACTTTCACTCGAAATGACGAGGACAAACTGGAGACTCGATCTTGAACAGCAGGTGAACAGCAGGTTGCCTCGGGAAGGCACTTGAACCAGACAGACTCAGACACCTGCTCACCACGCAGCATCTGAGGAAAACACGACAC
>NC_060177.1:49864742-49898585 GCF_021184085.1 Oncorhynchus gorbuscha | reverse complement strand
TGCATAACATATGTGCTGACCAACTGGCAGGTGTCTTCACTGACATTTTCAACATGTCCCTTATTGCGTCTGTAATACCAACATGTTTCAAGCAGACCACCAAAGTCCCCGTGCTGTAACGGTTTTGACTTGAGGTTATTATTTATAGGGGTGCCAGGTAGGTTGTGCCTACCAGAGAAAACATTGGTTTCTCCTTTTAGTTTGGGTGGGAATGAGTCCCATCTGGTCCGTCAAGTCTACACCAATACAAAGGACTTATGTAAAAGTCAGGATGGAAATAAACTTTTCATAAACCCTTAAAACATTGGAAAGAACTTCAAAAACAACTATACTCTTTTGCGTGGGTTGTATTAACAACATCAATGATTACACACACATATAATAATATAACACAATGAGTTCTGGTTTCTCCAGAAATGTCCTGTACCTCGGGCCTAAAAAGAGTCCTGCCCAGTAGAGTTCAGGGAACTCAAGTGACTTCTGTCACGCAATGTTTGTCCGTTCATTCCGTGTAGCATAAACCCAGTATTAATCATACCATCAATAGAACAATAAGTTTACCACAGAACTTTAAAGCGTATCACTCTTAATAAGTCCTCAACTACAACTAACTACATAAATCACAGTATACATCACATCAAAACAAATGAAATACCGTATACAAAAAGGTGGTAGTCAGTCGGTCAGTCAGACAATCCAATCCGCCAATAGATCTCCTGCGGAAAAAGGCCACGAAGTACGGAGAGGTGTAGTCCAGGGACGCAAAGAGTGGATCCGATACTGGGTAAACTCTATTAGGCAACAAAACACACGTTCAACGGCAACAAAACAACGGAATAGAGAAGCTTCGGGAACTGAGGGTTGAACACATCCTCAGTCACGTCTCCATCACCACCCCCTTTCGCGCAGCTGATGCTGGCTATTTAATTGGGAATTAAAGGGAAAGCGCCCTATTGGAAGGAGCTGCACTGAGACGGTTCAGAAAAATTCAGGGCCGTCACAGTGCCCAAGAACACAAAGGCAACCTGCCTAAATAACTACAGACCTGTAGCACTCACGTCCGTAGCCATGAAGTGCTTTGAAAGGTTGGTAATGGCTCACATCAACACCATTATCCCAGAAACCCTATACCCACTCCAATTTGCATACCGACCAAACAGATCCACAGATGATGCAATCTCTTTTGCACTCCTCACTGCCCTTTCCCACCTGGACAAAATGAACACCTATGTGAGAATGCTAAGACTAAGGAGATGATTGTGGTCTACAGTAAAAGGAGGATCAAGCACGCCCCATTCTCACCGACGGGGCTGTAATGGAGCAGGTTGAGAGCTTCAAGTTCCTTGGTGTTCACATCACCAACAAACTAGAATGGTCCAAACACACCAAGACAGTTGTGAAGAGGGCATGACAAAGCCTATTCCCCTCAGGAAACTAAAAAGATTTGGCATGGGTCCTGAGATCCTCAAAAGGCTCTACAGCTGCAACAACAAGAGCATCCTCACTGGTTGCATCACTGCCTGGTACAACAATTGCTCGGCCTCTGACCGCAAGGCACTACAGAGGGTAGTGCGTACAGCCCAGTACATCACTGGGGCCAAGCTGTCTGCCATCCAGGACCTCTACACCAGGCGGTGTCAGAGGAAGGCCCTAAAAATTGTCAAAGACCCCAGCCACCCTGGTCATAGACTGTTCTCTCTACTACCACATGGCAAGCGGTACCGGAGTGCCAAGTCTTGGACAAAAAGGCTTCTCAACAGTTTTAACCCCCAAGCCAAAGGACTCCTGAACAGGCAATCAAATGGCAAACCGAACTATTTGCATTGTGTGCCCCCCCAACCCCCTTTTTTTAAACGCTGCTGCTACTCTCTGTTTGTCAGATATGCATAGTCACTTTAACTATACGTTCATGTACATACTACCTCAATTTGGCCGACCAACCAGTGCTCCTAAACATTGTCTAACCGGTCTATCTGCGTAGTGTACCATCCGCCACCCACCAACCCCTCTTTTACGCTACTGCTTCTCTCTGTTCATCATACTATATATGCATAGTCACTTTAACCATATCTACATGTACATACTACCTCAATCAGCCTGACTAACTGGTGTCTGTATGTAGCCTTGCTAATTGTATAGCCTCGCTACTTTATATAGCCTGTCTTTTTACTGTTGTTTTATTACTTTGCCTACCGATTGTTCACCTAATACCTTTTTTGCACTATTGGTTAGAGCCTGTAAGTAAGCCTTTCACTGTAAGGTGCAACTACACCTGTTGTATTCGGTGCTCTTGACAAATACAATTTGCATTGATTTGATTATGCCACAATAAAAGGTAATACATTTTAAACGTTAAATGACAAATCTTTACTGCTAGGCAAGCACTTGCACATATATGTCCCATACCAGGAAGACATTAATTGTACTTTCATGGCTGGTTACATTACATTTGCCTACCAATGTAATAGTTGTCGTACAACATAAAATGAACTGTAGGATGTATAGTATCCTACGTCTTGATCGTTTAGCATGATATATTATGTTTGACTGCTTTTGTATGATATATTACATTGGACTGCTTTGGTATGATATGCTACGTTAGGTTAGGGATTAAGGTCAGAGTTAAGGTTAGGGTTAGAAGTCAGGTAAAAGGGTTAACCCTTTCAGCTGCCATGGATACTCTGGCTTTGACACATCAGTCATAATACAGTATCCAATGGAAGTCTAGCGTCTCTGGAGAAATCAAGGAAATCAAGTTCAAGTTCTCTCTTCCGATCTCTTTGTTATACTGTATATGTAGCAGCTACTCTGAGGGAAGAAGAGTGTGACATTCCTGTGCGGATTAGGCTTAGTTTAGCCAGTGCATGGTGGGATTAGCAAAAGCATGGCCTCCTGCTGTCATTACCAGATGTGAGTATCATCAGGTCATAGAAAGCCAGTATTTGCATTTGCGGCCAGGATAGTATGAGAGATGACAGGTGCGTGAGAAAAAATATACACTATCGTTCCAAAGTTTGGGGTCACTACCATCAACAGCCATAAATACCACCAAATTTACTTAATATAATACTTAATTGTGTATTCTTTCGAGCTTGGATTCAATTAAGTATATTATTTTTGCATGTTGGCGTCTTTGGTTTATTCCTTTTCATGATTTGAGTGCGAGTACTTTTGAACTCTACATACAGTACACTACCATTCAAAAGTTTGGGGTCAGTTAGCAATGTCCTTGTTTTTGAAAGAAAAGCACATTTCTTGGCCATTAAAACAACGCAACATTTATCAGAAATACAGTGTAGACATTGTTAGTGTTGTAAATCACTATTATAGCTGGAAGCGGCTGATTTTAATGGAATATCCACGCTCGAAAGAATACACAATTAAGTATTATATGAAGTATTTATTATTTCTGTTTCTCTGTCTCCTTGGGTTATTCCCTTTTATATTTTGAGTGTGAGTATGATCAGGGTGTGAGTATGATCAACGCATTTGCAGGGGAGACAGGGGTCAGAGGTCATCCTGGCTCCTCAGGCACAGGCTCCAAGTCCAAGTTGCTGTCATGCACAGGTCTGGGATCAGTTTACTCTCCCCAAATCTTAGCCATTATGTGGGGGGTGGATGCTAAACCCGAGACGTTGATCTGTGTCTAGTTGCATCATCATCTACTCTGCAGGGGGGCGAGGGATAAAAGTTCTGACTGACACAGAGCTTCATTGCCCCCTGTGTAAAGACATATTGTGATGACCCTCTGGGAGGAGTGGTGCTAAGTGAGGTATACAAACTCAGACTCCATCTGGGGCATGTTGACCTCTTGGTAGCCCAGGCCGCTGAGGCACCATGGAGAGAGATAGAGGGGGATTGGACATCATGGCAGGTTTAGCACACCATGGCAGCCTTGTCATGAACTCTTGTCAGTGGATTAGATACATACAAAATGTTACTTTTTCTGAGACACACAACATTTGGTAGGTGACTAACAGACAGACCACAAGGGCAATGCACATGCTGCTGGAACAATATATCACTTGTTGAGATGTATCAATATTTCCAAATCAAAAACACGCAAGCCCCTCCACACCTTGTGGCAAGAAATAAGCATTAAAATAGGCAAGGCAATTGTCTTTGGAAATATCGACATCTGTGCCACATTCAATTTTAAAAGTCTAGTCTCAGTGTTGTGACTAGATGGAGTACAGCTACATCCGGAAGTGACTTCTCATAACAGGTTTGGAGAGCAATTTAGCTTACCCTAACCCTTTTCTTAACCTTAACGTCATTCTCCTATCTTGCTAAATTATTTTCTTGTTATATATTTGGAAAAATTACTGAGATCAGCCCATTGAGACCCAGAGTCTCTTTTTCAAGGAAGATTTGGCCAAGAATTCAGCAACAATGAATACATTACAGAATTTAAAAAACACAACAATACAATTCAACAACATGCTCCAGCCTAAAGAAAGCATTTTTACACTCCTATGTAAGAGTCTCCAATCAAAAATGTCAATGAATTCAGTGGCCCTAACATATCTCAACTTGTTGCGTAAGTTATCCTAAACTGCTCCGAAAAGGCACTTCTGGTCGTAGCTGTATTCCACCTAGTCAGAACCAAGTCTTAGGGCTCCTAGTAAACACGTACATTGTTTGTGTCACTATCTCTATGCGTTTGTACAGAGCGAATGCAGATGGTTCTGGTTTTGTAATCAAAATACACTTTACTGAAGCACCCAAGACCCTTTATTGTACGTTCATGGTTTCTCTCTGTGTCATGTGTATGTCAGATTACTGTGGATCCTTTAATTTAAGATTATTCTTTTAAAGAGGGAAAAATTAGGTGCTTTTCAGTTGCTATATCCATTTTTGACTGTATAAATGAATTATATGTACCCATTTATTATTGAAGTATATAACTTATAAATGCCATACAAGCTTAGTTCATCTATCAGGCATGAAGGTAAGACCCAGATGCAGACCACATCGAATAAACAATAGTTTAATATTCCACAGCGGCAAGCAATAGACAGGTCAAGACAGGCAGGGGTCAGTAAGCCAGAGGAGGGCAAGGTACAGGTTGGCAGGTAGGCTCAGGGTCAGGGGCAGGCAGAGTGGTCAGGCAGGCGGGCTCGGAATCAGGACAGGCAAGGGTCAAAACCAGTAGGGCAAGAAAAGAGACTGGAAAAAGCAGGAGCTGAAACACAAAACACTGGTTGACTTAAACAAACAAGACTCACTGGCAGCCAGCAAACAGAGAACACAGGTATAAATACACAGGGGATCATTTGGAAGATGAGTAACACATGTAGGGGGGTGGAGAAAATCACAAAGACAGCTGAAACAGATCACGGTGTAACACCATCAGAACCCAACTTATACGTTTGTTTGTAACCAAAGTAAAACATGTGACCTCATTTTTTGTACTAAACTTTTTATATAGTCCTTTCATCCATAACTCTGTTGATGAATTAGAGTGGTTACATTTCTTCAGACCCATCCCTCAGGTTTCTACAGAAACGGGTGGGGAGAAGGCTTTGTTATTGTTTCTACTGCTGATTGCCGCTTTAACATCAGTTCAGGTACAGCTGCTTATAATGTCTTTAAAACACTAGCATGTATATTAAAACAGACCATGATGCAATAGATTACGACAATTAATGCAAAACAAATATTGCTGTAAGCTTTAAGAAAATCACCCAAGCAACACATTCAGACCTTTCTCCACATCTGAAATGATGCTACCTAATTAGCCTTACCACTTGGGAAACAGATGGAACCAGAATAGTGGTGGCAGGTCTGAATGGCAGCAAATCATGTTAGCAGACTTGACAATACACCCTGTGAAGGGAGTAGTCTCCACGGTCTCTGACGTTCCTTCATGGGGTGCCTCTCTGCATGGTCTCACTCAAAACTCAGGCCTGGAAGCTCTTGAGAAATTGCTTCCATATCTTTGGACTCGAATTGCGACGGTGCCTTTCAAGTGGTAAACTCCCAATGCCATTACCAGGGAAGCACTGGAGGAAGATAAGTCACTGTCATCATAAAACCATGTTTAGCATGTTTTCACCGCAGCACTGTGTGGAGAACACAGCTGGAGGCATTTAAAGTACGTAAGAAAGACGGGATGGCATCAAGTCAACCTTGTGACCTTTTTCATTGGATCAAGATGTACAAATTGCAGAAGGACAAGATGCACGTTGTCAATACCACTGCCAGATGAGATTCTACTGAAAAATTAGGTATCAAAACTCTACAAGCCACAAAGATCGAACGGTAACAAACATGACCCGACGACATATCACTCAATATGAACCAATAATAAACTGAAAAGATGTGATCAAAATGGTGACGCAACTCCAGTAGACAGTTAAAGAGTTGTCGATCATGGTGTGCGGATTCACTGGCCAATAGTGACCGGTCTCTGGTTTCATGGCCTACAGGGAGTCATCCGAGCGGTGGCCTTTAATGCCTTGTTGGACATTCTGCTTCATGGAGTTCTGCTGCAGTACTCCTGTTTGTTTATTTACAGACACCTTGAGGAGGAAGTGATGGGCTCTCAAAAACAAGGCGAGAGGAAGTGACGCGATACAAATGAATTATAGAATTCAAGGCGGCAAGCATAGAAGATAAACAACCCAACTTCTTAAATCTTTAGAGTTGAGCAATTCACAGACTCATCTACAGTGGAAGACCAAAAATAATCTGTAAGTTTATACTCACACACTCAAATGTAAGGATATGCAAACAGAAAACCATAACACATTTACATCCAGAAAGTGTTACTGACTCTGCCAGTAGCTAAGGACCATTGTTCAATGGTGATCCTTGCCAGAGAGCAATGATTTGCAAGTGTCCACCCACCAACCACCAGACCACTCATTTGCTCTGCAGGAAACCCCAAATTACTTATCTTCCAAATTGTTTTAACCCAAATTGGGGAATAGATTGACATTAATTTAAGGATCTGACCCTTTTTTTTAACATGTCAAACTTTGCTGTGGCCAGGGTCAAGAACGGTGATTTCAGCTATCGGAGTGCGCAGGGCTTCTGAGTCAAGTGCATCTACCGACAACAGCGCAACACGGACAATAAAAAAAGGAGCGCAAGACTTTACAGTTGTGTTTTCTACAGAAATGTTCGATGATCGACTGGGAATGCCTTGAAGATCGACTGGTTGGTGACCACTGACGTAGGGAAACAGGATGCCAGTGGTTGACCATTGAGACACCCATAACAAATTACACATAGGTGAAGGGGTCTGAAGAAAGGTTCTGTGCAAAGGTTCTGTAAAATGATTGAAATGGCCAAGCTACTAGTTTTGATGTAGGTTATCATTAAATTATTTTCTGGTAGATATTCATTTAGGCTGTATGTGCACGCTATTAGTGTGAGTGTTCGTTCGGGGCTGATTTTATAGACATGATTTTATACTGTCATAACTGGTTTTCAACTGCTAATAAAACCCCACATAACCTAATCATCATACATATTGATAAATGTTTGATGGCTGTCAGTGATAACACATTTATAATAATATTAATTAAATATAATGTTGACATGGATGTCAATGATAACACATTTATAATAATATGAATTCAATATAATGTTGACATATTACATTTTGACAATAATACATCTGGTAAGTAGGAGAGATGTAATGAATATGATGATCAAACTACTGTAGCGCTTCATTGGCTGCTTCACTAACCTGCAAGTTTACTTCTAGTCTGGAGAGGGTTTCTTGACTCGGGGCCCTGGGAATAACAGAGCCAATGCTTGCGGCTAAGCAACACATCTTTGCTGTCACTCACAGTGTCCTTCATAGAGCTTGTCCGTCTACACATTTCACACAAGACAAAATCTCAAATGTGTTGGTGGTGCCAGTAGTCAGAAGTGTATTAAGTGATTCAAGCTGGGTTTGTTGATAGTGAAACTGCCACGTCTGTTTGGGCTATCACAACAACAACAAAAAATAAGTTACTGCAAACAAATTCTCCCGCCCCCCTCGGACATCATTACACACGAGGTAGAAGAACAAAATATGTGCTACCATTTTTTTTAACACTCTATTCACCTCTGGTTGGACGCTGCTCAGCTCTGTTTCGTAGACAAAATCAAAACAGCAAAGCGGGTGAATAGTGGCGCTGCTTACCCTATTGCAGATTCCATCTTTAAGGGGTCATTACGGAGTCATTTAGTTGCAGGGCCATTCAGGGCCACATTCTGTCAGGAGCTCATTCGGACACAATGGCAGAAAACACACCAAGGTATACGAAGTTTTTGGTTGCACTGAGACAGATTAAGTCTACTTTTTGCAACTGCCCCTTGAGGTTGAATTCACATGTATCAGATCACATGTTATGGAGGATGACCTCAGGAAACCTCTTGACCACTTATATCCCATTCGGACATCCACTGACCCAGATCCGGACTAAAGATCTCACATTCCAGATAAGCCTATGGACAGTTGAAGTCGGAAGTTTACATACTTAGGTTGGAGTCATTAAAACTAATTTTCCAACCACTCAACAACTTGTCAACAAACTATAGTGTTGGCCGTAAGTCCGTTAGGATATCTACTTCGTGCATGACATAAGACATTTTTCCAATAATTGTTTACAGACAGATTATTTTACTTATGTATCACAATTCCAGTGGGTCAGTAGTTTACATACACTAAGTTGACTGTGCCTTTAAACAGCTTGGAAAATTTCTGAAAATTACATCATGGCTTTAAAAGCTTCTGACAGGCGAATTGACATGATTTGAGTCAATTGGAGGTGAAACTGTGGATGTATTTCAAGGCCTACCTTCAAACTCAGTGCCTCCACAAGTCTGGTTCATCCTTGGGAGCAATTTACGAACGCCGGAAGCTACCACGTTCATCTGTACAAACAATAGTAGGCAAGTATAAACACTTTGGGACCATGCAGCCATCATACCACTCAGGAATAAGACGTTCTGTCTCGTTTCACCCTCGTCCCAGTTATTTACGGTTCTGTGGACTATTTCTTTTTCGATTTTCAGTTCGCCGTTTCACCTGTCGGTTTTTTCCGTCTCGGGGACGGCTAGAGATGAACGGACTTTGGTGCAAATAGTGAAAATCAATCCAAGAACAACAGCAAAGGTCCTGGTAAAGATGCTGGAGGAAACAGGTACAAAAGTATCTATATCCACAGTAAAACGAGTCCTATATCGACATAACCTGAAAAGCCGCTAAGCAAAGAAGAAGCCACTGCTCCAAAACCGCAAAAAAAAAGCCAGACTGCAGTTTGCAACTGCAAATGGGGACAAAGATCGTACTTGTTGGAGAAATGTCCTCTGGTATGATGAAACAAAAATAGAATTGTTTGACCATATTGACCATCGTTATGTTTGGAGGAAAAAGGGGGAGGCTTGCAAGCCGAAGAACAACATCTCATCCGTGAAGCACGGGGGTGGCAGCATCTTGTTGTGGGGGTGATTTGCTGCAGGAGGGACTGGTGCACTTCACAAAATAGATGGCTTCATGAGGAAAGTAACACTATGTGGATATATTGAAGCAACATCTCAAAAGTTGTTCACAAATTGGTCTTCCAAATGGACAATGACCCCAAGCATACTTCCAAAGTTGTGGCGAAATGGCTTAAGGCCAACAAAGTCAAGGTATTGGAGTTGCCATCACAAAACACTGACCTCAATCCTATAGAAAATGTGTAGACAGAACTGAAAAACCGTGTGCGAGCAAGGAGGTCTACAAACCTGACTCAGTTACACCAGCTCTGTCAGGAGGAATGGGCCAAAATTCATCCAACTTATTCTGGGAAGCTTGTGGAAAGCTACCCGAAACGTTTGACCCAAGTTAAACAATTTAAACGCAATGCTACCAAATACTAATTGAGTGTATGTAAACGCCTGATCCACTGGGAATGTGATGAAAGAAAGAAATGTTTAAATAAATCATTCTCTCTACGATTATTCTGACATTTCACATTCTTAAAATAAAGTGGTGATCCTAACTGGCCTAAGACCGTGAATTTTAACTACGATTAAATGTCAGGAATTGTGAAAAATTGAGATATTTGGCTAAGGTGTATGTAAACTTCCGACTTCAACTGTAAACACTAATAAACCAACACATTGAATAATAAACACAGACACAAACCTTGTCGTAGAGTAAAACATATAATATTTTACTGAACTCCGTGCCACTCTATTTAGTATGATATGTTTCTTCACTTTAGGTTACATTACATTAGCCTACCAGTGTAATAGTGGTCGTACAAAATAATAGGAATTGTAGGACATATACATTGCATTCAGAAAGTTTTCCTCGTCAATCTACAAACACCCCATAATGACAAAACAAAAACAGGTTTTAGAAATTGCTTGCAAATTTGTTAAGAATAACAAACAGAAATGCATTACTTATATAAGTATTCAGACCCTTTACTATAATACTCAAAATTGTGTTCAGGTGCACCCTATTTCCATTGATCCTCCTTGAGATGTTTCTTCAACTTCATTGGAGTCCGCCTGCGGTAAATTCAATTGATTGGACATGATTTGGAAAGGCACACAACTGTCTATATAAAGTCCCACAGTTGACAGTGCATATCAGAGCATAAACTAAGCCATGAGGTCGAAAGAATTGTCCGTAGAGCTCCGAGACAGTATTGTTTCGAGGCACAGATCTGGAGAAGGATACCAAAACATGTCAACAGAATTGAATATCTCGAAAAACGGAGTGGCCTCCATCATTCTTAAATGGAATAAGTGTACACAATTTAGACAACTTGAACCTGATCGACCATCTCTGGAGAGACACAAAAATAGCTGTGCAGCGACATTCCCCTCCAACCTGAAAGAGCTTGAGAGGATCTGCAGAGAAGAATAGAAGAAACCTCCCAAATACAAGTGTGACAAGCTTGTAGCTTCATAACCAAGAAGACTCAAGGCTTTAATTGCTGCCAAAGGTGCTTCAATAAAGTATTGTGTAAAGTGTCTGAATACTTATGTAAATACGTTTTTTTATTTTTAATACATTTGCAAAGATTTCAAAAAAAAAATTTGCTTAGTCATTATGGAGTATTGTGTGTAGTTTGATGATTAAAAAAAAAACAATTTAACCCATATTAGAATAAGGCTGTAACGTAACAAAATGTGGAAAAAGTAAAGGAATCTGAATAATTTTCGAAAGTAGCTAGCTAACTGAGATCAGGACAAATCCAATTTGATTTTTTGTTGATAATTATAGTATGTAGATTTGATAATATTTTGCAAGAATAATTTTACTCGTTAAATAACAATCCTTTAACAGCACTCTCTTCTGCCTGGCTGCCTAGCTAGCTAGCTTCATATCTAATCACTAACTTTAGCCAGTTTGTTTTAGCTAGGTCTTGCTCATACCTAATGAGAAATGCTCTTCAAATTGTCAATATGAGTATTGTATTTTGTACAGTTATCAATGAAAACATTTACATCAAAAGGCAAGAGAATAGCTAAATCAAGTAGGCTACCTAGCTACCTTGCCACATTTTGGCTGAATGTCTACTCAGCTTGTAAATCAAATTTTCATTACACAGACTCATCTTATCAATCAGAAAAAACATACTCTAAAGTACATATAATAATTACCAACATAGAGACAAATTGTATATAGTTTCCTGATCTCAATGACAGCTGTCAAAGTTGTGCAAAATATTTCAGGGCCAGTAAAGTTGAGGCACCTCCTGCTTTGGCAGCATTCATTTTCAGTCTCCATGCCAAAACTCACAATTGGCTCACTCCTACTGATGATGGATTGGCCTAAGTCATTACTATGGCAATTCAAGATAATTATTCCCAACCCTCTAAAAAACATTGTTCAACATCAAAACACAAAAAATAGAGATGTTTCTATGTTACAAGCACGTCTGGATTGAATACATCTCTTTGGCCAGCTTTACTTCCTTAAGTGTTTCCATTCCTCTTTAAGGTCAGGGTTAAGGTTAGGAGTTAGGTTAAAGGGTTAAGGTTAGGGGAAGGCTTAGCTGACATGCAAAATAATTGCAAAGTCGTTAAAATGTTAAAGTTGTCCGTGATGAAGATTCAAACAAGCAACCTTTGGGTTGCTAGATGTTAACATTATAAGCCCGCCCTTTTCCTCTCATCGCCCACTCTCGCCATCCATCTTTATTTCTCTTAGCGAGATGGATAAGAGGACTTTTCCAGGGGGATGATGTAGTGCCTAATATAATGTAGCCTACATGCAGTATAAACACAATGGGTGTGCATAGCAATGGGCATAAAGCAGTTGCCTGGGTTCAGTTGCCTGGGTTCAGAGGCCTTTAATTGTCTAAGGGACGTCCACACATCATCCCCACTTCCCTCTCTGCTCTCTCTACATTCCATTGCCTTTCAGACAGTCATTCTCACACTCCTTTCCTCCCTCCCTCCCCACTCGTGTCTCTCATCCCTGACACGGTCTCCTTTATTTAATCTCTGGAGATCTATGGGTCCTAGACCTGCTCCCCGTGAGAGTGTCAGGGAGTCATATTTAGACTTTTACAGAGCACAGAACAACTACAAGAAGATTATAGGGTAGACTTCTTCTTTCTCTGCAGCTTTTGTTTGTCATCCTACTCTCTCTTATCAGGCCCTAATCAAGAGGAAAACACAACCATGCCTTACACAGAGGGACATGGGTTAACTGGGGTCAAGTATGTCAAAACATCCACAAAAGACTACTCTGGACTAGGCATGTTCACAGACAAACACAGAAGGAGCTGACATACAGACAGTTACAGTGTCTTCAGAAAGTATTCACACCCCTTGACTTTCTTCACATTTTCGTTGTGTTACAGCCGGAATTTAAAATGGATTCAATTAAGATGTCTTTGTCACTGGCCTACACACAATTCCCCATAATGTCAACATGGAATAGTGTTTTTAGAAATGTTTACAAATTAATTTAAAAAATAAAAACTGAAATGTCTTCTGTCAACAAGTTTTCAACCTCTTATGGTATGCCTCAATAAGTTCAGGAGTAAAAATGTGCTTTAACAAGTCACATAAGTTGCATTGACTCAAAAATAGTGTTTAATTTGATTTTTGAATGACTACCTCATCTCTTGAGCAATGAATTTCAAGCACAGATTCAACAACAAGGACCAGGGAGGTTTTGCAATGCCCTGCAAAGAATGGCAGGTATCGGTAGATGGGTAAACATTTAAAAAGTAGACATTGAATGTCCCTTTGAGCATGGAAAAGTTATTAATGACACTTTGGATGACTGCAAAGATACAGGCATCACTACAAAGAGAGAGGCATCTTCCTAACTCAGTTATTGGAGAGGAAGGAAACCGCTCAGGGATTTCACCATGAGGCCAATGGTGACTTTAAAACAGTTACAGAGTTGAATGACTGATAGGATAAAACTGAGGATGGATAAACAACCTTGTGGTTACTTCACAATGCAAAAGAAGGAAGACTTTATAGAATAAAACTATTCCAAAACATGTTTTGGAAAAAAAACAAAAAGTGTCATTAATAACTTTTCCATGCTCAAATGGATATTCAATGTCTACTTTTTACATTTTTACCCATCTACCAATAGGTGCCCTTCTTTGCGAGGCATTGGAAAACCTCCCTGATCTTCACGGTTGAAGCTGTGCTTGACATTCACTGCTCAACTGAGGGACCTTACAGATAATTGTATGTGTTGGGTAGAGAGATGAGGTAGTCATTCAAAAATCGAATGAAACACTACTTTGCAACTTATGTGACTTGTTAAGCGCATTTTTTGTCATGTTTTGTCTTAGATTGTCTTGTCATTTTGCTTTTCCCTCTGTTCATTTTCCCCCTGCTGGTCTTTTTAGGTTCGTTCCCCTTTTTCTCTCTCCCTTCCTCTCTCTCTTCTCTCTATCGTTCCGTTCCTGCTCCCAGCTGTTCCTATTCCCCTAATCAATCATTTAGTCTTCCCACACCTGTTCCTTATCTTTTCCCCTGATTAGAGTCCCTATTTCTTCCCTTGTTTTCCGTTCCTGTCCTGTCGGATCCTTGTCTATTGTTCACCGTGCTGTGTCTGTGTATCGCCCTGTCATAAGAGGTTCGTGTTTCCCTCAGATGCTGCGTGGAGAGCAGGTGTCTGAGTCTGCTAGGTTCAAGTGCCTTCCCGAGGCAACCTGCAGTTCTTGATCGAGTCTCCAGTCTGTTCTCGTCATTACGAGTGGAATTATGTCTTATGTTTGTAGAATTACTTTACTGGATTAAAGACTCTGTTTTCGCCAAGTCGCTTTTGGGTCCTCATTCACCTGCATGACATTTTTACTCCTGAACTTATTTGGGCATGCCATAAGAGGTTGAAAAGGTATTGATAGAAGACATGTTTACTCCTGAACTTATTTGGGCATGCCATAAGAGGTTGAAAAGGTATTGATAGAAGACATGTTTACTCCTGAACTTATTTGGGCATGCCATAAAAGGATGAAAAGGTATTGATAGAAGACATGTTTACTCCTGAACTTATTTGGGCATGCCATAAGAGGTTGAAAAGGTATTGATAGAAGACATGTTTACTCCTGAACTTATTTGGGCATGCCATAAGAGGTTGAAAAGGTATTGATAGAAGACATGTTTACTCCTGAACTTATTTGGGCATGCCATAAGAGGTTGAAAAGGTATTGATAGAAGCCATGTTTACTCCTGAACTTAAAAAAATTACATAAAAATGTATTCAGGCTGTAACAACAAAATGTGGAATAAGTCAAAGGGTATGAATACTTTCTGAAGGTATTGCATGTGCGTGCATGAACAAACACACAAACTGCAGCTGTCAGTTAGAGAACATTGTGGAAACAATGCTTTCACACACACACACACACACACACACACACACACACACACACACACACACACACACACACACACACACACACACACACACACACACACACACACACACACACACACACACACACACACACACACACACACACACACACACACACACACACACACACACACACACACACACACACACAGGCCTTTACACACATGCTTTAGTGCTCCTTCTCTACCAACTACAGTGATTTTATGGTCCTCTAGAGTTTCAAGTTGCCTTCTTTGCGTTGGCTCTCAATTACAGTAAGATTCACATAGCAGCCAAGGCATTGGTGATAGTGCATGGCCTGCTTCCTCCCACTTGCAGCTCATAGCCAAGAGAGGAACGCCTAGCAACTGTGGATTCGTTGGACATCTAAATTACTGTAAACACTGTTGCGTTCGTGCTCACACACACACACACACACACACACACACACACACACACACACACACACACACACACACACACACACACACACACACACACACACACACACACACACACACACACACACACACACACACACACACACACACACACACACACACACACACACACACACACTGACCTGTTGGACAGAGAGAGCCACCATAACTAAGTCTGTACATATGTCAGATCCATGACTGTTAGGTTTCACAACCTCCTGCTCCATTACTCTGCTGGGTTTGGACCAAGCATAAGCAGCCATTGCAAAAGGAGCCCCCCCCCCATAGAGACGGGAGGTATGACTCACACCCTGTGTGGCATCACACTGTCTTTCCCTGACGCAGAAAGGGAGACCACCTCTTATGTGGCCATGCTGAGCCCCTCCAGATCAGTTAAGACTTCACACGGAGGGTTCATGACTCAGTGCTTCCCAGACCTCCACTACCCCAGGGGATGGAGTTTAGCTCTAAACCTCTAGAATAAGTTCTGTCACTATGTGGAGTTTATGGCATAGTAAAAAAGAACACGTGTGAACTCAGGAGCTCACAGATATGGACTGGGAGAGCTTGACCTACATGTCATCACGTGATTCTAGGGCTGGGCGATATATAGAGTTAATTTACATAACTTTTTTGGCTCAAAATGCCAAATGTCTGTATCGCAAGAACCAAGGTTTTTTGTAATAACGTGGGCAAATGTGGCATCTCACTGTGTGTCAGCACATAATTAACCGAACATGTCCCAACTGAGTCACAGCACATGTACAAGATTTATCCAGCAATCACAATCCTGAACAGCCTTTCCCAAGTTGTTATTGTCATGCATAGGTGTAATAGGTGGCAGGGAAGTCAGGCGCAGGAGAGTCAAATGGAGTGTAAATATGGAGTCTTTTAATAAAGTTCCAAGAGTATGCTCCATAACAATAAATGTACAAACAAACAAAACATGGGTACGAAGATCCGACGCGCACCTATACAAACAATCACACTACACTGACAACAAATCAATCTCTGACAAAGACATGAGGGGAAACAGAGGGTTAAATACACAGCAGGTAATGAATGGGATTGAAAACAGGTGTGTGGGAAGACAAGACAAAACCAATGGAAAATTAAAAAAGGATCAATGATGGCTAGAAGACCGGTGACGTCGAACGCCGAGCACCGCCCGAACAAGGAGAGGCAACGATTTCGGCAGAAGTCGTGACAGTAACCATGCCCATGAAGTGAAGCGGCAGGCATTCTAACAACATGGACAATGTGGAAACCTCTGCCTCTCGTGAGGATGAAATCATCCCCAAAAAGGCCAACGATGTTTACTCTGTGATATGGAAGTGGTTTGGTTTTAAGAGGTCAGATGTTCAACAAACCACTGTTCTGTGCAAAATGTGTTGAAAACTACTCTCTTCCAGCACCTGAGACAAAAGCATGCAGTGGAATGGGAGGAAACGTGAAACTATGAAATGCTGGCTCTTCCAGCAGTCCCATTACCAAAAGGTCTGGTCATAGACAAATAACCATATAGTCATATAATGTTCTAACGTAATCCCATATGACAGGAAAGGTTTGCGTGGAAGGAGGTCACAGATGCGGTGACACAGTAAATAGTTAAAGAGATGGTACCCATTTCCACAGTTGAAAAGTTTGACCACACATACCAGTTAGCAAGCTGCAAATATTTACCATATTGCTACCCGCAAAAAAAGTCACAGAGAAGCTGGCTAACTGTCTTACTTTCCACTACAACCGATCTATGGTTGAGCAGAACGTCAGAGAAATACCTAAACTCAGGGGCGCAACTTTGGTTTTAGAAGTGGATGGGCCATATATATATATATATTTGTACATCCTCCCCGACTACTTGGAGATGTCCGCACGGTCCTAAAACACCCTGTCTTGTATCACATTCCCAATGATAAAACTGGTGGGGGGCAAAAATGCAATTTCAGACTATTGGGGGGGGGACATGTCCCCCTGTCTCCAGTGAAAGTTCTGTGCCTGCCTAAGCTAGACAGTCCACTACATAGATAAAGATTGGACATCGCAAAATGCATCATACTTCCCCGAATAATATCCCAGGGTCTCAAAGGGCACTGTCGTGGAAGCTGAGCAAAGACAGACAGGTGTTCATGACAACCGACAGAGGAAGCAACACGATAATCACATTGGCGTTAAACAAGTGGACCCGCTTGTTGGACACAAGCTTCACCTCGCCATCGGAAAGTGCCATTGGATAATGAACATTTTAAGTATATACAAAAAAAAAAAAGATGTCCAGACCAGCTGTGATCTGTGTTTTTATCAGACCTACTGTTGTTTTAATTCTACCATCTAATAACAAATTAACCACAAGCCTATTTATATAATAACAACAGTATGGACAACATGTAATTGTTTGATTTAAATATATTTTCAATCAAAATGATAAAATATCTAAACATATGCAAACAGCTACAGTGGTCAAACATTTGTGTACAATATAATAGACCGATGTGTGTGTGTGTTCCTTCTTGTGTATGCATGCATAATATGATGTCACGACGTTGGCCTGGGGGTAGGTTTATGACAGTCATAAATACCTCTCCCCCCTTTTTCTTCTCTCTACCCTACTGATGTGACATTTGAAAATCCTTTGGTTAACATAGAGATTCTGGGAACATCAGAAGGTGTGGGGAAATGAACTATATTCTGGTAATCCGACCAATTGAACATATGCGGTGGTACTTAATGAATATGATGTCAGTTCGATTGTCATCTGAGACATTCTCATCAATGATAGGATGATATAAACTCTACAGTGGAAAGTCTGCACATTGTAGTTATCGGATTCACATGGAATTGTTGTTCAATTTAAACGTTTGAATATAAAATTATTGGTGAAAAGATTAAATGTAATTTTAGCTTCCAAATGAGAGATTTGGGTTTTCATAAGGTTAGGGCTCTGCTCAAACAGTGGCCCGCCCCTGTGAAGAGACGTGGTCTATAAAACTTTTCAAACACACCCTTCTCGCTCCACTATATAAAGCCTTGACGTAAATGTAACCTCCTGTTTCGAGGATGTGAAGACAGTGGTCCATACATTAAAAAGACTAACATGTCAACTACAGAACTAAGCCAACTTCAGCGTGAGCTTTGGTTGTGAATGGTATGAACTTTGAACTCTTATTTACTACAGAAGTTATACCTCCTAGCCCTTGAGTTAGCAACAGCAGCTGCAAACGTAGGCTAGGAAAGAACAGACAGAGTATCCCATCTACCACCCAACGACGTTGCTACAACGTATACAATTTACCACCAGAGACATTCTTCATAGGACAAAGGACTCGGTTGGGCAACACGGCCTTCCATCTAGCACCAACTTATTGCATTTTCCTTTTTCAAATGGGCAGTAATTTAGAATGCATAAGATAATGTATTTACGATAGAGACATCGCTTCTCCCTTTGGTCCTCAGTCTTCCCACTCTTTCACTCACTTTCTTTGTGTAACCAGTGGTCATATCTATTCCCTCCACTAGGGACGTTTTCATTCATGATATAATTTATAATCAAGGTATGATTCATTCTGTGTATATGTAATTCTGTGTGATTAGTTAGGTATTTAGTAAATAAATAATTAAACCCAATTTTGTATTGCTGATTCAACTTGTTAGCCCGGGTTCTTGAAGATAACCAAGAATTTACAAGTTTCAGAGGACACTGAAATAAGGTGACGATTAATATTGACTGCTATTGATGTAAAATATTACTAGGTCTTTAAGAGTTTATTCGGAAGATAAAAGCTCTATAAACATTATTTCGTGGTGCCCCGACTTTCTAGTTAATTATATTTACATGATTAGCTCAATCAGGTAATATTAATTACAGAGAAAGGATTTTATAGAATAGCATGTCATATCACTTAATCCGGCATAGCCAAACACACAACATTATGTAAGGTGAAATGTTTTGTCCCCTGCTTTTTCTCTGTTAAATAGAAATAAGGCTTATCAGGGGGTGCGTCACCTGAGTGGGTTGATTCACTGTTGTGGTCATCCTGTCTGGGTTGGCGCCCCCCCTTGGGTTGTGCCGTGGCGGAGATCTTTGTGGGCTATACTCAGCCTTGTCTCAGGATGGTAAGTTGGTGGTTGAAGATATCCCTCTAGTGGTGTGGGGGCTGTGCTTTGGCAAAGTGGGTGGGGTTATATCCTTCCTGTTTGGCCCTGTCCGGGGCTGTCCTCAGATGGGGCCACAGTGTCTCCTGACCCCTCCTGTCTCAGCCTCCAGTATTTATGCTGCAGTAGTTTGTGTCGGGGGGCTAGGGTCAGTTTGTTATATCTGGAGTACTTCTCCTGTCCTATTCGGTGTCCTGTGTGAATCTAAGTGTGCGTTCTCTAATTCTCTCCTTCTTTCTTTCTCTCTCTCTGAGGACCATGCCCCAGGACTACCTGACATGATGACTCCTTGCTGTCCCCAGTCCACCTGGCCATGCTGCTGCTCCAGTTTCATCTGACCTGAGCCCTAGGACCAAGCCCCAGGACTACCTGACATGATGACTCCTTGCTGTCCCCAGTCCACCTGGCCATGCTGCTGCTCCAGTTTCAACTGTTCTGCCTTACTATTATTTGACCATGCTGGTCAATTATGAACATTTGAACATCTTGGCCATGTTCTGTTATAATCTCCACCCGGCACAGCCAGAAGAGGACTGGCCACCCCACATAGCCTGGTTCCTCTCTAGGTTTATTCCTAGGTTTTGGCCTTTCTAGGGAGTTTTTCCTAGCCACCGTGCTTCTACACCTGCATTGCTTGCTGTTTGGGGTTTTAGGTTGGGTTTCTGTACAGCACTTTGAGATATCAGCTGATGTACGAAGGGCTATATAAATAAATTTGATTTGATTTGATTTATCAGGAAATGTTACATCACAATGTGTGAATGTTATACTTGTCACAATATTGAAAATGGTGCCATTCCAAATATCCTTTCGAAGTGCTTTTTTAAATCTGGGTTTTGTACAGTGAAAGGTGTGAAAGACCCACGGATTAACTGTGCCATCGAGGTATGCAAGAAGGTTGTCAGCTGCTTCTCCTTCAGTTGCAAGAAGAGGAGATATGATTTTTGTAAGAAGTCTACCCATTCACCAGCTAATCAGAGTCCCCAACCAGGTGGGGTTCAAGACAGAAGATTGTTGAACGAGTCCTGTGGTAGGACAAAGCCATAGCCCGGTTCCTGGGCTCAGGGAAGAAAAGCAGTCACCTGTTGTCCAGCTGGCAGGATATTGACGATGTGCCTTCAGAACTATTCACACCCATTCACCTTTTCAACATTTTGTTTTGTTACAGCCTGAATTTAAAATGTATACAATTTAGATTTTGTGTCACTGGCCTACACACAATACACCATAATATCAAAGTGGGATTATGTTTTTTTAAATGGCATCAAATTAATAAAAAATTGAAGCTGAAATATCATGAGTAAATAAGTATTCAACCCTTTTGTGATAGCAAGTCTAAATATGTTCAGGAGTAAAAATGTGCTTAACAAGTTACATTATAAATAGCATGGACTCACTCTGTACCCCACATATACAATTATCTGTACGGTCCCTCAGTCGAGCAGTGAATTTCAAACACAGATTCAACCACAATGACCAGGGACATTTTCAAATGTTTGGTATTGGTAGATGGGTAAAAAAAATGGTAGAAGGGTAAAAATGTCCAAATTAGATGTTGAATATTCTTTTGAGAATGTTGAAGTTATTAATTACACTTTGTAAATCTGAATTATTAAGGACTGGGGAGTTTTTCAGGATAAAAAAAATGGAATAGAGCTAAACACAGGCAAAATCCTAGAGGAAAACCTGGTTCATACTGCTTTCCCCCAGACACTGGGAGATTAATTAATCTTTCAGCAGGACAATAACCTAAAACACAAGGCCAAATCTACACTGGAGTTGGTAAGAAGATAGTGAATGTTCCTGAGTTACAGTTTTGACTTTAATCTACTTAAAAATCTATGGCAAGTCCTAAAAATGGTTTTCTAGCAATGATCAACAACCAATTTGACAGAGTTTGAAGAATTTCAAAAATAATTTTGGGCAAATGTTGCACAATCCAGGTGTGGAAAGCTCATAGAAGCTTACCCAGAAAGACTCAGCTGTAATCGTTGCATCTACAAAGTATTGACCCAGGGGGTGTGAAAACTTATGTAAATGAAATATTTCTGTATTTTTTTCCAATAAATTCGCTAACATTTCTAAAATCATGTTTTCACTACCCTGCTCTCAGTCATTATGGGGTATTGTATGTAGGTAGATAGGTAGGTGAGAGAGAAAAAATCTATTGAATCCATTTTGAATTCAGGCTGTAACACAACAACATGTGGAATAAGTCAAGGCTTGTGGATACTTTCTGAAGGCACTGCAGCCTGAGAAGGGTCAATCTCACACAAAAGAAAAAAAGAGCACCACGCTGGAGTATCTCAATGACGAGTACGATGACCCTGCCACAGATGACCTCTTGGATATGGCCTCACTAATGGATCCCCCGGTTCAGGCAACATACATAGCAGACGACAAGGTTGAGGGCATCGAACAAAAGCGGTTTCGGAGCTGGAGTCTCTGCTAACTGAGAAAAGCCTACCTCAGCCTGGTATAGATGTGCACGTGCACATCCACCAAGTAGAAGAAGCCGAAAATGTGGATGAGGGCAAGAAAAAACTAGCTATCTTCTTCAGTCAGAGTACGCCATCAAAACTGAGCTTTGAATCTCCTTGATGTCCCCTCACAAAGATCCACTTGAGTGGTGGAAGCTCCATGAGGCCAACATCCAGAGACTGAGCAATCTTGCAAAGAAGTACCTTTGCATTCCTGCTATAAGTGCCCCATCGGAGAGAGCCTTCTGCACTGGTGGGAACATTGTAACATGCCACAGGGCATGCTTCAAGCCAGAGTCAGTAGACAGGCTCGTATTCCTCTCCAGAAACCTATAAGAGCAAAGTAACAGATATTCTTATTTTTAATAATTTGGTCATTTTATTTAAAAATCTTACGTACAATGACAGCCTGGGAAGTGGTTAGTTTGTTTACTTTGCACATACTGTATATGCCTGGTTGATATCGAAAGACAAGCAGCATTGTTTATTTGTGTCACGTTCTGACCATAGTTCTGTTATTTTATCTTTGTTTTAGTATGGTCAGGGCGTGAGTTGGGTGGGCAGTCTGTTTGTTTTTCTATGTTGTTTTTTGTGTTTGGCCTAGTATGGTTCTCAATCAGAGGCAGCTGTCAATTGTTGTCCCTGATTGAGAATCATACTTAGGTAGCCTGGGTTTCAGTTTTGGGTTGTGGGTGTATGTCTTCCGTGTCAGTGTTTGTCGCCACATGGGACTGTTTCGTTCATTTCACGTTTATTGTTTTGTATTTCATAGTGTTCAGTTTATGTTTTAAAATAAACATTATGGACACTTTCCACGCTGCAAATTGGTCCTCCGTTCCTTCTCACTTCTCCTCCTCAGAAGAGGAGGACGAGGTTCATTACAATTTGTTAGTTTTAATAAAGAAAATGCTAATTTAAACCATGTATTGATCTTTTTTTTAGCTGGTTTAGAGAGAAACAAGAAAAAACAAGATATACTTCTGAAAAAAACGTTTACTTTTAGGCCATATCGCCCAGCAATCTCTGACGTCACATCATGAGCAGTAACGGGGAATGGGTTTAAAATGAAACCCAGCTGAACACTGAACACCCCACCCAAATGGTTGCTTGTACTCTGGGTGCTAGAGTGGAGTTTTGACAGAATGTTCCCACTATTGTAAATTAATAAGGTACACATGAGTCCGATTATACCACAGGGAGAAGCTGCTGTGTCAGGGTTCCAGAACTAGACAATGATCTAGAAGGCTATGGTTGAGGGTGCTTCTTGGCACCTCCCTGTGGGTGTCAGCCAAATGGCACTTCCACAGACAAACAAGGTGCAGTATTTGACTGCTGTTTTATGGATGGCAGAAATAATCCAAAATCATAACACATACACACACACTCATCTTTCAGGAAGGGATCTATTGGTCAGAGTGGGCCCATTGCCTGGAGAAAAGTGTTGTTTGTAATTTCATTGAGTAATGAATGGACTGATCGTATAGAGATGATTCACGTTACAGTACAAACACACAAAAGTACCCAGAGAGACAAGCAAGACACACACACACACACACACACACACACACACACACACACACACACACACACACACACACACACACACACACACACACACACACACACACACACACACACACACACACACACACACACACACACACACACACACACACACACACACACACACACACACTGCTCAATTCGTTTTGGCACTCGGGCCTCTGTCTAACTTCAACATTCGGGTGGCTTTTCTAGACAGGCTGATAGAGAGACATGGGGGTCGAAGGACATACAGACAAAACAAGGAACCCAACGGTGTGTTGGAATGTGCGGTTGTTGTTTGTCCAACCTGTGGTTCTCCTGCTCCTCCAGCTCCACCCCCTTTTGTGGCTGCTGTTGAAAGTGTCTGAAAGTGTCCTGCAGGCCTCTGATCTTGGCCTTCTTCTCATTGAGCACCATGACAAAACAAGAGAACAGGTCTCCCTGTCATCTCAATCTCCTGGACATGCTGCTCCAGCCTGAGGATCACACTTCAGTTATTATCACATTCTTGGTGTGTGTGTCAGTGGAGGCTCCTCAGAGGAGGAAGGGGAGGACCATCCTCCTTCGTGAAATGTCATTATCATTTTCAGATTAAACTATACTAAATATATTCACATCACCAAATAATTGATTAAAATACACTGTTTTGCAACGAAGATCAACAGTAACAACAGCACTGGCTGGGGTAGCACCATTGTGTAGCCGGCGTACAGCTAGCTTCCGTCCTCCTCTGAACACATTAACTTCAATACAAAACCTAGGAGGCTCGTAGGCCTCACCCTTCCATAGACATACAGTTGAAGTCGGAAGTTTACATCTGTGTTGAGAAGCTTGGTGACATTTTTTATTTATTTTATTTCACCTTTATTTAACCAGGTAGGCAAGTTGAGAACAAGTTCTCATTTACAAATGCGACCTGGCCAAGATAAAGCAAAGCAGTTCGACACATACAATGACACAGAGTTACACATAGAGTAAAACAAACATACAGTCAATAATACAGTATAAACAAGTCTATATACGATGTGAGAAAATGAGGTGAGATAAGGGAGGTAAAGGCAAAAAAAGGCCATGGTGACAAAGTAATTACAATATAGCAAGTAAAACACTGGAATGGTAGATTTGCAGTGGAAAAAGTGCAAAGTAGAATTAAAAATAATGGGGTGCAAAGGAGCAAAACAAATAAATAAAATAAATACAATAGGGAAAGAGGTAGTTGTTTGGGCTAACATATAGGTGGGCTATGTACAGGTGCAGTAAATTGTGAGCTGCTCTGACATTTGGTGCTTAAAGCTAGTGAGGGAGATAAGTGTTTCCAGTTTCAGAGAGTTCGTTCCAGTCAGCAGAGAACTGGAAGGAGAGGCGGCCAAAGAAAGAATTGGTTTTGGGGGTGACCAGAGAGATATACCTGCTGGAGCACGTGCTACAGGTGGGTGATGCTATGGTGACCAGCACGCTGAGATAAGGGGGGACTTTACCTAGCAGGGTCTTGTAGATGACAGGGAGCCAGTGGGTTTGGCGACGAGTATGAAGCGAGGGCCAGCCAACGAGAGCATACAGGTCGCAATGGTGGGTAGAATATGGGGCTTTGGTGACAAAACGGATTGCACTGTGATAGACTGCATCCAATTTGTTGAGTAGGGTATTGGAGGCTATTTTGTAATTGACATCGCCAAAGTCGAGGATTGGTAGGATGGTCAGTTTTACAAGGGTATGTTTGGCAGCATGAGTGAAGGATGCTTTGTTGCGAAATAGGAAGCCAATTCAAGATTTAACTTTGGATTGGAGATGTTTGATGTGGGTCTGGAAGGAGAGTTTACAGTCTAACCAGACACCTAGGTATTTGTAGTTGTCCACGTATTCTAAGTCAGAGCCGTCCAGAGTAGTGATTTTGGACAGGCGGGCATGTGTAGGCAGCGATCGGTTGAAGAGCATGTATTTAGTTGTACTTGTATTTAAGAGCAATTGGAGGCCACGGAAGGAGAGTTGTATGGCATTGAAGCTTGCCTGGAGGGTTGTTAACACAGTGTCCAAAGAAGGGCCAGAAGTATACAGAATGGTGTCGTCTGCGTAGAGGTGGATCAGAGACTCACCAGCAGTAAGAGCGACATCATTCATGTATACAGAGAAGAGAGTCGGTCCAAGATTTGAACCCTGTGGCACCCCCATAGAGACTGCCAGAGGTCCGGACAACAGACCCTCCGATTTGACACACTGAACTCTATCAGAGAAGTAGTTGGTGAACCAGGCGAGGAAATCATTTGAGAAACTAAGGCTGTCGAGTCTGCCGATGAGGATGTGGTGATTGACAGAGTCGAAAGCCTTGGCCAGATCAATGAATACGGCTGCACTGTAATGTTTCTTATCGATGGCGGTTAAGATATCATTTAGGACCTTGAGCGTGGCTGAGGTGCACCCATGACCAGCTCTGAAACCAGATTGCATAGCAGAGAAGGTATGGTGAGATTCGAAATGGTCGGTAATCTGTTTGTTGACTTGGCTTTCGAAGACCTTAGAAAGGCAGGGTAGGATAGATATAGGTCTGTAGCAGTTTGGGTCAAGAGTGTCACCCCCTTTTGAAGAGGGGGATGACCGCAGCTGCTTTCCAATCTTTGGGAATGTCAGACGACACGAAAGAGAATTTGAACAGGCTAGTAATAGGGGTGGCAACAATTTCGGCAGATAATTTTAGAAAGAAAGGGTCCAGATTGTCTAGCCTGGCTGATTTGTAGGGGTCCAGATTTTGCATCTCTTTCAGAACATCAGCTGATTGGCTTTGGGAGAAGGAGAATTGAGGAAGGCTTGGGCAAGTTGCTGTGGGGGATGCAGTGCTGTTGACCGTGGTAGGAGTAGCGAGGTGGAATGCATGGCTAGCCGTAATTTAAATTCTCAATTATGGTGGATTTATCAGTGGTGACAGTGTTTCCTATCTTCAGTGCAGTGGGCAGCTGGGAGGAGGTGTTCTTATTCTCCATGGACTTTACAGTGTCCAATAACTTTTTTGAGTTAGTTTTGCAGGAAGCAAGTTTCTGCTTGAAAAAGCTAGCCTTGGCTTTTCTAACTGCCTGTGTATAATGGTTTCTAGCTTCCCTGAACAGCTGCATATCACTGGGGCTCTTCGATGCTAATGCAGAACGCCATAGGATGTTTTTGTGTTGGTTAAGGGCAGTCATGTCTGGGGAGTACCAGGGGCTATATCTGTTCCTGGTTCTAAATTTATTGAGTGGGGCATGCTTATTTAAGATAGTTAGGAAGGCATTTAAAAAAAATAACCAGGCATCCTCTACTGATGGGATGAGATCAATACCCTTCCAGGATACCCCGGCCAGGTCGATTAGAAAGGCCTGCTCGCTGAAGTGTTTCAGGGAGCGTTTGACAGTGATGAGTGGAGGTCGTTTGACCGCTGACCCATTACAGATGCAGGCAATGAGGCAGTGATCGCTGAGATCTTGGTTGAAGACAGCAGAGGTGTATTTAGAGGGCAAGTTGGTTAGGATGATATCTATGAGGGTGCCCGTGTTTAAGGCTTTGGGGTTGTACCTGGTAGGTTCATTGATCATTTGTGTGAGATTGAGGGCATCAAGCTTAGATTGTAGGATGGCTGGGGTGTTAAGCATGTTCCAGTTTAGGTCGCCTAGCAGCACGAGCTCTGAAGATAAATGGGGGGCAATCAGTTCACATATGGTGTCCAGAGCACAGCTGGGGGCAGAGGGTGGTCTATAGCAGGCGGCAACGGTGAGAGACTTGTTTTTAGAGAGGTGGATTTTTAAAAGTAGAAGTTCAAATTGTTTGGGTACAGACCTGGATAGTAGGACAGAACTCTGCAGGCTATCTTTGCAGTAGATTGTAACACCGCCCCCTTTGGCAGTTCTATCTTGTCTGAAAATTTTGTAGTTTGGGATGAAAATTTCAGAATCTTCCTAAGCCAGGATTCAGACACAGCTCGAACATCCGGGTTGGCAGAGTGTACTAAAGCAGTGAATAGAACAAACTTAGGGAGTAGGCTTCTAATGTTAACATGCATGAAACCAAGGCTATTACTGTTACAGAAGTCAACAAAAGAGAGCGCCTGGGGAATAGGAGTGGAGCTAGGCACTGCAGGGCCTGGATTCACCTCTACATCGCCAGAGGAACAGGAGTAGGATAAGGTTACGACTAAAAGCAATAAGAATTGGTCGTCTAGAACGTCTGGAACAGAGAGTAAAAGGAGGTTTCTGGTGGCAATAAAATAGCTTCAAGGTATGATGTACAGACAAAGGTATGGTAGGATGTAAATACAGTGGAGGTAAGCCTAGGTATTGAGTGATGATGAGAGAGATATTGTCTCTAGAAACATAATTGAAACCAGGAGATATCATTGCATGTGTGGGTGGTGGAACTAATAGGTTGGATAAGGTATAGTGAGCAGGACTAGAGGCTCTACAGTGAAATAAGCCAATAAACACTAACCAGAACAGCAATGGACAAGGCATATTGAAATTAAGGAGAGGCATGCTTATTCGAGTGATCAAAAGGGTCCAGTGAGTAGTGAGGTTGGTTGGGGTCACGGCGATTTAGACAGCTAGCTGGGCCATCGGTAGCAAGCTAGCATAGGATGGAGGTCTGTTATTAGCCACCTTGTGCGTTTCCGTCGGTAGGATTAGTGGGGTTCCGTGTGGTAGAGGGGATGAATCCAATTCACGCACACACAAAAAAACAATAGATATAGTTCTAGAGGCCCAAGAACAAAAAATAATAATAATAAATTATTTAAAAAAAATTTTTTAAAATAAAAATAAAATATATATTGAGTATATATATAAAAAATATATATATAAAATATAAAAAATACATTGTGGATAGAGATTAAGAGTGAATGGTGATAGTTGAGCATTTTTGGGATTTAAAACAACAGAATGAGTATACCAAACAATAGGAACACTTGCAGCCAAATCATCAGCCAAAACATGACACCCTCCCTGTATTCACGGGGATGTTGTGTCTCACAATACAAAAACTTTAGATAGCGTAAAATAGGGTCTTAGCTACAACATATGCAAATATGATTTTCGGATCATTTACGGATTTGTTTTTACAAAAAATACTGTTTACATTTACATTTAAGTCATTTAGCAGACGCTCTTATCCAGAGCGACTTACAAATTGGTGCATTCACCTTATGACATCCAGTGGAACAGCCACTTTACAATAGTGCATCTAAATCTTTTAAGGGGGAGGGGTAGAAGGATTACTTTATCCTATCCTAGGTATTCCTTAAAGAGGTGGGGTTTCAGGTGTCTCCGGAAGGTGGTGATTGACTCCGCTGTCCTGGCGTCGTGAGGGAGTTTGTTCCACCATTGGGGGGCCAGAGCAGCGAACAGTTTTGACTGGGCTGAGCGGGAACTGTACTTCCTCAGTGGTAGGGAGGCGAGCAGGCCAGAGGTGGATGAACGCAGTGCCCTTGTTTGGGTGTAGGGCCTGATCAGAGCCTGGAGGTACTGAGGTGCCGTTCCCCTCACAGCTCCGTAGGCAAGCACCATGGTCTTGTAGCGGATGCGAGCTTCAACTGGAAGCCAGTGGAGAGAGCGGAGGAGCGGGGTGATGTGAGAGAACTTGGGAAGGTTGAACACCAGACTGGCTGCGGCGTTCTGGATGAGTTGTAGGGGTTTAATGGCACAGGCAGGGAGCCCAGCCAACAGCGAGTTGCAGTAATCCAGATGGGAGATGTTATTAAATAAATACACTGAACAAAAATCTAAATGCAACATAAAATAATATTAAATATATTTTGGATTTCGTTTATATAAGTAAATCAGTCAATTGAAAATAATTAATTAGTCACTAATCTATGGATTTCACATGACTGGGAATACAGATATTCATCTGTAAGTCACATATACACTACATGACCAAAAGTATGTGAACACCTGCTCGTCGAACATCTCATTCCAAAATCATGAGCATTAATATGGAGTAGCTCCCACCTTTGCTGCAATAACTGCCTCCACTCTTCTGGGAATGTTATGCAGGTGAATGAGGACCCAAAAGCGACTTGGCGAAAACAGAGTCTTTAATCCAGTAAAGTAAAATACAATCAAAAAAACACAACTTCCACTCGTAATGACGAGAACCGACTGGAGACTCGATCTTGAACTGCAGGTTGCCTCGGGAAGGCACTTGAACCTAGCAGACTCAGACACCTGCTCACCACGCAGCATCTGAGGGAAACACGACACGACTGGGCGATACACAAACACAGCACGGTGACCAATACATACAAGGATCCGACAGGACAGGAACGGAACACAAAGGAAGAAATAGGGACTCTAATCAGGGGAAAGGATCGGGAACAGGTGTGGGAAGACTAAATGATTGATTAGGGGAATAGGAACAGCTGGGAGCAGGAACGGAACGATAGAGAGAAGAGAGAGCGAGAGAGTGAGAGAGGGAGGGGGAGAGAGAGGGATAGAAAGAGGGAACGAACCTAATAAGACCAGCAGGGGGAAACGAACAGAAGGGAAAGCATAATGACAAGACAATATATGACAAAACATGACAGGGAAGGCTTTCCACTAGAAGTTGTAACATTGCTGCGGGGACTTGCTTCCATTCAGGCACAAGAGAATTAGTGAGGTCGCGCACTGATGTTGGGCAATTAAGCCTGGCTTGCAGTTGCCGTTCCAAATCAAGCCAAAGGTGTTCGATGGGGTTGAGGTCAGGGCTCTGTGCAGGCCAGTCAAGTTCTTCAACACTGATCTCGACAAACCATTTCTTTATGGACCTCGCTTTGTGCACAGGGGCATTGTCATGCTGAAACAGAAAAGGGCCTTCCCCAAACTGTTGTCACTAAGTTGGAAGCACAGAATGGTCTAGAATGTCATTGTATGCTGTAGCGTTAAGATTTCCCTTCACTGGAACTAAGGGGCCTAGACTGAACCATGAAAAACAGCCCCAGACTATTATTCCCCCTCCACCAAACTTTACAGTTTCACTATGTATTGGGGCAGGTAGCCTTCTCCTGGCATCTGCCAAACCCAGATTTGTCTGTCGGACTGCCAGATGGTTAATCGTGATTCATCACTCCAGGAAACGCATTTCCACTGCTCCAGAGTGCAATGGCTGCACGCTGTACACCATTCCAGCCGACGCTTGGCATTGCGCATGGCAATCTTAAGCTTGAATGCAGCTGCTCGGCCATGGTAACCCATTTTATGAAGCTCCCAACGAACAGTTATTGTGCTGACGTTGCTTCCAGAGGCAGATTGGAACTTGGTAGTGAGTGTTACAACTGAAGACAGACGATATTCACATCGCGGCTGTGAAGCTTTTGCTCCTAGACATTTTCACTTCAAAATAACAGCACTTACAGTTGACCAGGCAGCTCTAGCATGGCAGAAATCTGACGCACTGACTTGCTGGAAAGGTGGTCAGGCTGTTTGTTGTTGCCTGTGCAAAGTTGCTGGAACATGCTGTCGTACATGTCGATCCAGAGCACCCCAAACATGCTCAACATGCTCACGTGACAAATAAACTTTGATTGGAAACACATTTATGCTCTTCTGTATTCTTTATACAGTACAATATGTTATTGTTTGGTAACTACTGTATACATGTACCATATCTCTTTCAACACTCAAAAACATAACAATACAACGCTAAAACACTACAAGCCACATTAACCTCCCTCAGACTCCCTGTCTGTATTTTGTGTGCTTGCTAACCTAAGCACTGCCATCGGCCTTGCTGTTGCCAAACAGCTGAGGCAACGTTTGTGAAAGAACCCCACCAACAATGATGATTGATCACGACATAAATCAGTACTTTGACAATGCCCTGATGACATCAGGGTTCAGAGGAGACCACCCAGGTTCTATTGACTGGAAGCTTCCCATCCTCGCAAAAGACATTAAGATGTTACTGAGTGATCCTATGCAGGCTGACAATCAGGGCCTGAGAGTGAGTTTCTAGAAACCTGTAGGCCTTCTTAATAGAAGATGATAGAAGGCATGTGCACTTTTTCAAATGAGAGACCTATTAAACTAGCAGGTATATGTGCACAAATCTGTGTGAGTGACCATTACATTTTTGACTTGGCTACGATGAATCTGAGCAAAGGTTTGTAACGTGTGCCTGTGTACAAGTAATAATTTGTCAGTCTGAGGCACACTTTTGTAAGGCTCTGTTCCGAGTAACTCAACCACCTTCACTTCTTCCTTCAGATCTGTGTGCACTAGCATGCTGAGCATTGCTGACAAAGCACAGTGAGCCCTGAAGTCAGCTGCAGCTTGGCTCCTCCTGTTTTGTTTTGGGACTCTTTTTCCATTGCTATTGCAGGATGGAGGTCAATATGGGCACATTTGTTTCTCTGCTCCCTCTAATTCTGATGGCAAACTGTTTCCTTTACAGCAGTCCTTCTTGCCAGTGACCAACATATGTTTATGTTTGGGTCCATAATGTCCTGGGAAAGAGTGTTTAGGGCCCTGGTGGTCAGGTCACTGGGGATCCTTGGACCCCTGTCCAGGTATAGGGAGGGCTGGGGGGTAAGAATCTCTGTTAGAAGGGGCCAGAAATAACCTGTTTATGGACTAGGGTTATTATCTAAGACAATGTGAGGTCAGTTACTGAGGGCGAATACAAACAGTGTGTGTGTAACAGTATTGCTTCCGTCCCTCTCCTCACCCCTAACCGGGATTGAACCAGGGACCCTCTGCACACATCGACAACAGCCACCCTCAAAGCATCGTTACCCATCGTGCCACAAAAGCCACGGCCCTTGCAGAGCAAGGGTAACAATTACTTCAGAGCGAGTGACGCCACCGCTAACTAGCTAGTCATTTCACATCGGTGACATGTGCATGCGGTCGGGTTGGCGTGCATGCGTGTGCATGCGTGGGGCTGTGCGCCCCTTAGGATAAGTGAACATATTTCTCTATGCACATGTCACAGGGAAGAATGAATTACATTCTCATTAAAAAAAAGCATTCACAAAATTCTAAATGGCAGAAAATTCTTAATGGGTCGTTCAGGCAAATTCAGTTGACCTTTCCGAGTTAGCATTTTCAATCAACACAATGAGGCCAATAGGCATAGCACTGCATGAGAGGGTATGGCCCATGGTTCTTCACCGACCTGCTAAATTGCACCTTTCTCATCCTTACCATCTCACAGGAATATACATACGTAAATGTCATATTTCATTTTTTTGAAATTAGCAACATGTTTTAAAAAACAGTTTTTGCTTTGTCATTACGGGGTATTGTGTGTAATTTGATGAGGAAAAATAAACATTCAATCAATTCTAGAGTAAGGATGTAACATGATAACATGTGGAAAAAGTCAAGGGGTCTGGTATGCTTTCCAAAATCACTGTATAGTTCATGTGAAGGAAAACAAAAAACACAAATTGTAAGTGTTCAATCAATTCTATTTGTGTACAAAAGCAACAATGGCATTATACTGAATATACTATGAGTGTCGATATGACAGCATGAAAGAAAAACTGTAAATTATTGCATCTTCACGCAATGGCATCCGTTGGAGCATGTCCATCTCACATAAACACTGAAAGCTGGTGAGTGTGTCGCTGATATATAGGGCCTGCTCTCTCAAAGATGCCGTCGTGTGCATATAATCAGCCTGTAGCATTGTCACTGGCTTGTTTCTATCCAAACGGTTTCATTTGGTAGTCGCACAGACACATGCTCAGTTCAGTTTTTTTTTGTGCTTAGGCCTCAGAACTGTAGGTTCAGGCAGAGGCTCGGAATCAGAAGAATAATCGTCAGGGATGTCATCACGATTCAGTTCTTCCCCGCCATCCGAGTCGTTTTCATTGGTCTTGGTCTTGGTCTTCTTGCCATTGTAAATGACGCAGACTCTCACTGTATCGGCCTACTCCAAGTAGGCCGTAGCAGACTGATAAGACTGCTTTGATTCGGTGGACTAATATTTTGAGATGATAATTAGAATAGATCAATACTACAGAAGGGCATTCACAATAGGTGATTACATAATTATGCATATTTTGCTTCCCCTCTATTCATCAACTCACTCATTCTCCCCCTTTCTCTTCCATCATACTTTTACTTCATTTATTTAATCTGTCGTTACATCTGTGACATTTGTTTAGGTGTCGTTTCGGTTCAGTTAGAGGCAATTGTCGGGGATATCATCAACTTGGCACAACATCTTCAACTATCGAGATGAAAGGAGCAGGCTCTACTGCTGGGAGTAGAAACTACTATCTCACTGGAGTAAGCATCCGAGCGAACGTAATACCACCCCTCTGTCTTATTATATGTAGCCAATGTACAGTTGAAGTTGAAAGTTTACGTGCACTTAGGTGGGAGTCATTAAAACTAGTTTTTCAACCACTCGAAAACATTTCTTGTTTACAAACTCTGGTTTTGGCAAGTTGGTTAGGGCATCT
>NC_060177.1:49719742-49859742 GCF_021184085.1 Oncorhynchus gorbuscha | reverse complement strand
ACTTCTCCACCCCGCTGATCCGCAACACTGTGGGACCCACAAGTGTGCGTTCTCAGCAAGGGTGTGTACCCACAACGGTGCGTTCCTGTACTCGCTGTTCACGAATGACTGCGTGGCCATGCACGCTTCCAACTCAATCATCAAGTTTGCAAATGAAACTGCAGTGGTAGGCCTGACTACCAACAATGACGAGACGGAGTGTGGTGTCAGAAAAATTACTTATCACTCAACATCAACAAAACAAAGGAGATGTTCATGGACTACAGGAAACAAAGAAGACATTTGGTTTGTTATCTAAAACTTGATACAGCAATTGCTTGATACAGCAATTGCACCACCCTCAACCGCAAGGCTCTCCAGAGGGTGGTGCTGTCTGCACAACGCATCACCGTGGGCAAACTACCTGCCCTCCAGGACACCTAGCACCCGATGTCACAGGAAGGCCAAAAAGATCATCAAGGACAACAACCACCCGAGCCTTTGCCTGTTCACCCCGCTATCATCCAGAAGGCGAGGTCAGTATAGGTGCATCAAAGCTGGGACCGAGAGACTGAAAAACAGCTTCTATCTCAAGCACATCAGACTGTTAAACAGCCATGAATAACATGTAGAGGCTGCTGCCAACATACAGACTGAAATCTCTGGCCACTTAAATAAATGTACAGGTATCACTAGTCACTAGTCACTTTAAATAACGGCACTTTAATAATGTTTACATATCCTAAATTACTCATCTCATATGTTTATATTGTATTATATAACATCTACAGCATCTTGCCTATGCCACACGCCATCGCTCATCCATATGTTTATATGTACATATTATATTAATTCCTTTACATGTGTGTGTATTTGTGTGTTTAGGTAGTTGTTGTGAATTTGTTAGATTACTTGTTAGATATTACTGCATAGTCGGAACTGGATGCTCTCAATGATGCGTCTGTAAAAGTTTGTGGCGGTCTTAAGGGCCAAGCCACAATTCTTCAGCCTCCTAAGGTTGGAGAGGTGCTGTTACTCCTTATTCACCATACTGTCTGTGTGGGTGGACCATTTCAGATTGTCAGTGATGCATACGGCTAGAAACTTGAAGCTTTTCACCTTCTCCACTGCGGTCACGTTGATGTGGATGGGGGCGTGCACCCTCTGCTGTCTCCTGAAGTCCAAGATCACCTCATTTAGTTGACATTGAGGGAGTGGTTATTTTCCTGACAACACTTTGCCAGGACCCTCCCTTCCTCCCTGTAGGCTGTCTCTTTTGTTGGTAATCATGTGTACTACTGTTGTGACATCTGCATACTTGATGATTGAGCTGGCGGAGTGCGTAGCCACGCAGTCATGGGTGAACAGGGAGTACAGGATGGGGCTGAGTACATACCCTGGTGGGGCCCTTGTGTTGAGAATCATTGTAGTTGAGGTGTTATTGCCTACCTTCACCACCTGGGGGCAGCCCGTCAGGAAGTCCAGGACCTAGTTGCACAGGTCGGGTGCAGACCCAGGGCCCTGAGGTTAATGATGAGTTTTGAGGGCACTATGTTGTTGAAGGCTAAGCTGAAGTCAATGAACAGCATTCTTACATAGGTATTTGTCTTTTGAAAGGGTGTCCAGAAACAGATGGGATAGGGCTGTGTGATGGCGATTGCATCAACCACTGGATCTACTGGGGAGTTGTGCGCATTGCAGTGGGTCTATGCTGTTGGGTAAGCTGGATGTGATATGATCCTTAACTAGCTTCTCGAAGCACTTCATGATGACAGGAGTGCTACTGGGTAATAGTAATTTAGTTCAGTTACCACACCTTCACTTTCTTGGGTACAGGAACAATGGTGAACATCTTGAAGCAAGTGGAGACAGCAGACTGGGTAGGGAAAGATTGAAAATGTCCGTAAACACTCCAGCCAGCTGGTTTGCGCATTCTCTGAGGACATGGCTATGGATGCCGTCTGGGCCGGAAGCCTTAATGGGTGAACACCATTATCAAAAGTGACCGCAAATGTGATTATACATGTAATGCTTTTATTATAAAGGTGCATTTTTATGGTGAAACTGATGTTCCCCAAACTTGAAACTCACACGCTGCTTATGAATGCCAGTTAGGCTCTACACCTCTTACAAAGCGATTTAATGTGCTTCCTTTTAAGAAGTTGCAAAGATGACTACAAGAGCACAACGCAGAATGGTTAAGGTTAAGAAGAATCTTAGAGTGTTAGCTAAAGACTTAAAGAAATCTCAGAAGAAAATATGCCTTATGGAGAGTCCTGACCTCAACCCGATTGAGATGTTGTGGCATGGCCTCAAGAGAGCGGTTCACACCAGACATCCCAAGAATATTGGTGAACTGAAACAGTTTTGTAAAGAGGAATGGACCAAAATTCCTCCAGACCATTGTGCAGGTCTGATCCGCAATTACAGAAAAAGTTTGGTTGAGGTTATTGCTGCCATAGTAGAGTCAACCAGTTATTAAAACCAAGGGTTCACATACTTTTTCCACCCTGCACTGTGAATGTTTACACGGTGTGTTCAATAAAGACTTGAAATAGTATAATTTTTTGTGTGTTATTAGTTTAAGCAGACTGTGTTTGACTATTTTGTTTTACTTAGATGAAGATCAGAAAACATTTTATGACCAATTTATGCAGAAGTCAAGGTAATTCCAAAGGGTTCACATACTTTTTCTTGCCACTGTATACTAAATAATATCTTTGCGAAATGTGTTCTCATATATAATGAACCATTATCATGCATGTGTCTCGAAATAGAGGTACATTTTCATGCCAGCCAGGAAGGCTATACTCCTGTTGTAAAGATAAGCAATGTGCTAAATATTAGGACATTTGACAAATACATATTGTAAGCCTATAGAAAGCTGATGGGATCCTCCTCTTTTTAATAGAGGCCATCACTTGTTCAATTGCATAGCCTATAGAAATGCTGTATAACATGAGCTCATGGGCTCTTATGAAGTGTTTGATTAGATTTTATGATTTGCATTGATGTCAAAGTGATTAGAGGGACAATTAAGTGTTGAGTACCAGGCAGCTAGCAAGTCTGGTAGGCTACTAATGACCATCAGCAGCATCAGAGTTTGGAGAAACCTAATTACCATGAATAAACGGTCACATGGAATTTGACTGCCTTCATGACTCGTGACTGCTGGTGTGGCAGTAATACTGTCACCGCAACAGCCCTAAATGTGACCACCCGTTCAGTATTATCATGTTCCATGGCTATATAGATACAGTATATTCATAGCTCTTCTGTGGCTGCTGGCATACAATATTGTGCTCATAACTGTAGGGACATGCTCATCCTCCCCTCTTTAGGAAGGCTCAAATTATCAGTCTTTAGCAGGGCACTGCCGCCTCTCACTTCCCTCTCTTTATCTTCCTCACCGCCTCTCCTAGGTGGACTCTGTGGCTTGCTGGGACACACACACACACACACACACACACACACACACACACACACACACACACACACACACACACACACACACACACACACACACACACACACACACACACACACACACACACACACACCAGAGGGGGCTGGTGGGAGGAGCTATAGGAGGAAAGGCTCATTGTAATGGCTGGGATGGAATAAATGGAACACATCAAACATACAGAAACGACGTTTATGTCCGTTCCATAAATTCCATTCGAGCCATTACAATGAGGCTGTTCTCCTATAGCTCCTCCCTCAAGCCTCCTCCGACACAAACACATCCTTGTTTTCCAGAGATGCATCATATTTTGAGCCAGGGGATATGGCTGTGATTAGTGCTGGTGTGGGCTCCAACAAAAGTTTTTGGGGAGCAATGAGTGGAGTTTCCAACATGCAGACTTTACATTCATGTCGCCATTTTCCGTAAAGTTACGGGTAGCACAGTATGGATACACATTTAGGACGGAGAATAGAGACAGCAAAAGGGAAAGAGTGGAGATGTTAACAAATAGGAACTAACGGCCTTTAGTGGTTTAACCCACCTCGCCGGCATGGAGAAAAGGATCTTGTTTCTCATGGTCTGTGAGTCCTTCAGGTGCCATTTGGCAAACTCCTAGTGGTCTGTCTTATGCATTTTACTGAGGAGTGGCTTTCGTCTGGCCATTCTACGATAAAGGCCTGATTGTTGGAGTGCTGCAGAGAAGGTTGTCCTTCTGGAAGGTTCCCCCATCTTCACAGAAGAACTGAGGCAATGGAAAGATTTGGGGTGATGAAAGAGAGTCATGCCACCACCAATCAGAGCAGCCAGGGCCAGAAGAGGAAGAGGTGCCAGTTCTGCCCAAATGGAAAGGATAGAAAAATAAAATATAATTTTATTGGTCACATACTGTACACGTGTTTAGCAGATGTTATTGTGAGTATAGCAAAAATGCTTGTCTGTCTAGCTCTGACAGTGCAGCAATATCTAGCTAGTAATATCTAACAATTTCCCAACATATACCCAATACACACACATCTAAGTAAGGAAAGGAATTAAGAATCTATACAATGCCGGTCAAAGTTTTAGAACACCTACTTTAAAAAATGTTAACCTTTATTTAACTAAGAAAGTCAGTTATGTCACGGCAGATTTCCTCATCTTCCTCTGAAGAGGTGAAACAAGGATCAATACGCAGCATCGTCGGTGTCCATGGTTTTTAATAAGAAAAACTAAACATGAACACAGATACAAAATAACAAAGTGAACTGGCAACGAAACAGTTCCGTGTGGCACAAACACTGACACGGAAACAATCACCCACAAAATACCCAAAGAATATGGCTGCCTAAATATGGTTCCCAATCAGACAATGGTAGACAGCTGCCTCTAATTGAGAACCAATCTAGGCAACCATTGACATACAATTTACCTAGAAAGGAACCAGCCCCATAAACTTACAAAACCTCTAGAGAAGATAAACACATAAATCCCCCATGTCACATCCTGACCAAAACAAAATAATTTAAAAAACAAAGATAACTAAGGACAGGGCGTGACAGTACTCCCTGATCCTGGCTGAATGGTGGCTCTGGCAGATCCTGGTTGACTGGCAGCTCTGGCAGAACCTGGGTGACTGGCGGCTCTGGAAGATCCTGGCTGACTGGCGGCTCTGGAAGATCCTGGCTGACTGGAGGCTCTGGAAGATCCTGGCTGACTGGCGGCTCTGGGGGCTCATGACGGACGGGAGACTCTGGCGGCTCATGACAGACGGGAGACTCTAGCAGCTCTGGACAGACGGGAGACTCTAGCAGGTCTGGACAGACGGGAGACTCCAGCAGCTCTGGACAGACGGGGCGCACTGTAGGCCTGGTGCGTGGTGCCGGCGCTGGCAGTACTGGGCCAAGGACACGCACCTCAGGGCGAGTGCGGGGAGGAGGAACAGGGAGTACTGGGCTCTGGACACGCACAGGAAGCCTGGTGCGGGAGGCTGCCACCGGAGGGCTTGTGCGTGGAGGTGGCACTGGATAGACTGGACCGTGCAGGCGCACTGGAGCTCTTGAGCACCGAGCCTGCCCAACCTTATCTGGTTGAATGCTCCCGGTCGCCCTGCCAGTGCGGCGAGGTGGAATAGCCCGCACTGGGCTGTGCAGGCGAACCGGAGACACCATGCGTAAGCCTGGTGCCATGTACGCTGGCCCAAGGAGGCGCACTGGAGACCAGATGTGTAGAGCCGGCTTCATGGCACTTGGCTCGATGCCCACTCTAGCCTGGCCGATGTGAGGAGCTGGTATGTACCGCACCGGGCTATGCACCCGCACTGGGGACACCGTGCGCTCCACAGCATAACACGGTGCCTGCCTGGTCTCTCTCGCTCTCCGATAAGCACAGGAAGTCTCCTACCTGGCTTCGCCATACTTCCTGTGTGCTCCCCGCCAATATATTTTTGGGGCTGACACTCGGGTTTCCAGCCCTGCTTCCGTGCTGCCTCTTCAAACCGCCACGTCACCGCTTTGGCTGCCACCAGCTCTGCCTTGGGGCGGCGATATTTCCCAGGCTGTGTCCAGGGTCCATCGCCATCCAACTCGTCCTCCCATGTCCATTCCTCCTTGCGCTGCTCCTGCTGCCGCTTCTCCTGCTGCACCTTGGGGCGGCGACACTCCCCTGGCTTTGCCCAGGGTCCTCTCCCGTCGAGGATTTCCTCCCACGTCCAGAAGTCCTGATTGCGCTGCCTGCCACCACACCACTTGGTCCTGTTGTGGTGGGTGATTCTGTCACGGTTTTCCTCCTCTTCGTCTGAAGAAGAGAGGCAAGAAGGATCGGAGGACCAATATACGGCGTCGTATTAATAGGAAAACTCAAACATGAACACAACTACAAAACAAGAAACGTGAAAACCAAAACAGCCCTATCTGGTGCAGAAAACACAAACACAGGAAACAATCACCCACAAAATACCCAAAGAATATGGCTGCCTAAATATAGTTCCCACTTTAGGCAACCATAGACTTACCGAGACAACTAAACTGAACACAACCCCATTAATCTAATAAACCCCCTAGACAAGAGGAAACACAATAAATCACCCATGTCACACCCTGGCCTAACCAAAATAATAAAGAAAACAAAGATAACTAAGGCCAGGGCGTGACAATGGTAGAGTTATGTCCTCCATGGCGTTATCAGAATTGTATGGGAAGGTCTGCTCAATCCAAGAATACAACCAATTGATTACAGCATTACCCCAAAAATGGAGGAGGCAGGTGGCAGCGGGAGGAGGTAGGGAACTGGTCTGCTAAATTTAAAGGATCAAAACTGGTGGAGGAATAACAATAGCACAAACCATGCCCCCCATGTAGGGCACTGCATTGTATAGCCTACAAACACTGCTTCCAGCTGCCCCCTGATGACGTTTACACATCTTAAATATTAATTACACATCTTAAATATTAACACTCCTGCGATGAAATGGGTCATGAAATGGGTCATAAAAGATCCTACCTCTGTATGGCAACGTGTGTGGAGGTAGAGAGAAAAGAACAGCTTAATTGTCAGTTTGCCATTTGGACACTTATGGGGGGGGGGATGTAAATTAATCGCTTCAGAGAGGGAGCCATAAGTTCATAGCCATGGGAAGTAGTTTGGGGGTGGGGGGGCTGTGTTTAAAAAAAAAGTGAATTTATTGTATTTTCAAGGGGGTGCTGAAAAATTATGTTTGCCCGTGCTACATATGCTAAATACAGTCGCTCAGCTAAAACAGAAATATTAAAGGCCCAGTGCAATACTTTTTGTATTCATTCATATTCATATTTTCAGGGGGTACTGCAGCACCCTCAGCACCCCTACTTCCTGCGGCTATGCGTAAATTATGATGTGGCTGCACTTTTTTTTAAGAAGCCCAAGGAGCAGGTAAAGGTGATTAAAAATGAGTGGTACAGCTGAGACCTGTCCCCTCACACACACAGGCACACACGGGCACACACACACGGGCACACACACACGGGCACACACACACACACACACACACACACACACACACACACACACACACACACACACACACACACACACACACACACACACACACACACACACACACACACACACACACACCCTTCTCAGCAGATTAAAGTTGACCCTTTGTGCTCTGAGGAGGGTTTGGTTTGGCAGGAGCGATGGGTAAAGGGGGAAGGAAGGGGGTGGTGTCAACTTTAACCTTATAAAGAGAGCCTAGCTTTTCATTAGTTACTGTAACATCTGCTCTTAAAGGATGACAACTCTGCAGTAATGACAGATAGACACTCCTGTTAAATAAACACTGTGCTGTCTCAGGAATGGAGCAATACCCACACAGAGCTTCAAAGCTAGTGCTCGACTTCTGGCCATCTCACATCCCTTAAACACAATCACTGCATCCCTATATTATGAAACAAACTCCCTTTCACCTCCAGCCCCTCACTACCCTATTCTCGTCTCACTAACTCTGTCATTCTTTGTTGTCCTCCCCTCTTCTCCAATGTTCTTTTCTGTCCTTTCTCCATCCTCTTCTGGCCTCAATGGTTGAAGTCTCAATGGTGTCGTACCTTATTGTAGGAAGAAAGCTCTGAGACAGACAGACCAATCAAGGGGAAGCCTAGGATCATGTGACCACAAACCATTAAGATAAATAATGGAACCTGATAAATAATGGCCCCTCTACACTACTCATTTAATTGTCTGTTCACTCCCATTTTCTTTTCATTATCAGATGCAACATATAGGGTAAGCTACTTTCAGTATTTGAGAACTGAATCAATTTACTCACTGTTTTAATGGCAATTTATTCTTATTGATCATGTAACAAACTCTGCTTCAACAACCCACAACCCCATTTTAAACATAATCTGGTTAGCATGCTAATATGATTTGAATGTGTAACGGCATTCCTCCTCCGAGGAGGAGGAATCGGAGGACCAATGCGCAGCGTGGTCAGTGTCCATAATGTTTATTATAAGATATAAACTGAACACTATGAAATATAAAACAATAAACGTGAACATGAACGAAAACCGAAACAGTACCGTGTGGCAACAAACACTCCCACGGAAACAAACACCCACAAACCAAAAGTGAAACCCAGGCTACCTAAGTATGATTCTCAATCAGAGACAACTAACGACACCTGCCTCTGATTGAGAACCATACTAGGCTGAACTCAAAACCCCAACATAGAAAAACACACATAGACTACCCACCCCAACTCACACCCTGACCATACTAAATAAAGACAAAACAAAGGAAATAAAGGTCAGAACGTGACAGAATGATCCAGCAACACCAGATCAACAGCATCGGCTTCTCTATGTATAGCTTGTTTAAAGACATTGATTAGCTTGATCTGTAGGGCGTGAATACTAGAGTACCAAGCTTAAAACGCGTGAGGAGGACTACAGAGTCAAAGGCTCAATCCTCAGTCCAGGCTCTTTTTAAGTGAAAGTCACAACCCACTGGGCCCAGACGTCAATTCAACATCTTTTCCGCGTTTCATTGAAATGACGTGGAGACAGCATTGATTCAACCAGTATGGGTCCAGTGGGAAGTGGCGAAACTGCTGGTCAAGCCAATGAGAGGGATAGAAATTGTGCGAACTGAGTAATAGTGACTTGAGTATGTCCTAACACAGAGACACATTTGGTGAGCAGACACCAGGTCTGATGTATGACAGAAGATATGACAGGTTGGTTTGAGTGACAGTTAGCGTTGCTCTGGACATAAGATAAATCAAGAACAGAGGCCAAAACACTTTTCTGTAGCCCATGGATGAAAGAATGAACGCAATGAAAGATCCGGAAGGAACAAAAGAGGACATTTTCTAAAACATTGATAAAACTGACATAGTTCCCGAAATGAGTATGATTGTCATTGGTGATGTGCAGTTTGCCAACGATTCCTTCTTTCTTCATGACTGATCATTTGTTTTTCTGAGTGATTCGTTCATTTAAGGAGTTTGTTTGACCTGCTGCTGCAATATGTGCTACAGCAGGATTGATGCACGCTCCTCCGGCTCAGCGGCTCCAGAGACATGCTCCGACCAACAACCGTCTGTTATATGTGTGCAGGAAAATAGAGAAGGAAAATACCTGTTTATAATGAGTACAATTAATTGGCTGTTCAATGTTATGATGGAAAAGGTTTTGTAGAACCAAACATGCACAGCCTCTTTTCAAAAAACTCAAACAAATCGTTTGGGTGGGGGATGCAGTTCGCGAACGATATTGTCAGGTTGTGGCCACAACTAGACCTCGTTTCAAATGTATCATTAAATAATCTAATTTGTATGCCTAGCAGTCACAAATGACAGTTCCAATGAGCCTCCCATGTTGAACGACATGTGAAGGAGAGGCTTGTAGAACCATGAGTTAACCATTTGCCGGTCATTCTCTGGGCATCACTGACTCAAATTAATAACATTTGTCCAAATATTTTTTGGGGAGTACTGAATGTGTCGAAAAGTTCAAAGTCAGATAAGAGAACTTCTCATCACTAATAGAAAATGTAACACAATATGACTCATATTGTAGTTCCCCAGGTGCAACCTACTGAGGCCATCGCTCCTGGTCTAATTTCACAGAATTGGTCTGTCTACTGAGTCAGTCATCCTAACAATCGCTGGAATTCACTTGAATCTCCTTCGACTCTTGACACTGTCTTTGTTTACAAACTTCTGCCCCGTGCACAGACTTCATATTCTGAATACAGAATGCACCGAGGATGCATAAAGTCTCTTTAAATAGCTGCTGTTTTATTTGATCCTGTTAGAGTTAGAATTCTGTCCAATTCTGTGTGTGTGTGTGTGTGTGTGTGTGTGTGTGTGTGTGTGTGTGTGTGTGTGTGTGTGTGTGTGTGTGTGTGTGTGTGTGTGTGTGTGTGTGTGTGTGTGTGTGTGTGTGTGTGTGTGTGTGTGTGTGTGTGTGTGTGTGTGTGTGTGTGCGTGCGCGTGTAAGTAAGCAAAGAAATAAAACAACAGTAAAAAGACATTTGAAAAAGAGTAGCAAGGCTATCTACAGACAACTCTTAGTCAGGCTTAATGAGGTAGTATGTACATGTAGGTATCTTTAAAGTGACTATGATGAACAGAGAGTAGCAGAAGCGTAAAAAGAGGGGTTGGCGGGTGGTGGGACACAATGCAGATAGCCCGGTTAGCCAATATGCGGGAGCACTGGTTGATCGGGCCAATTTAGGTAGTATGTACATGAATGTATAGTTAACATGACTCTGCATATAAGATTAACAGCACACAATGCAAATAGTCCAGGTAACCATTTGGTTACCTGTTCAGGAGTCTTATGGCTTGGGGGTATAAACTGTTGAGAAGCCTTTTTGCCCTAGATTTGGCACTCCGGTACCGTTTGCCATGCGGTAGTAGAGAGAACAGTCCATGACTGGGGTGGCTGGGGTCCTTGACAAATTTTTAGGGCCTTCGTTTGGTGTAGAGGTCCTGGATGGCAGGCAGTGATGTACTGGGCTGTACGAACTACCCTCTGAAGTGCCTTGCGGTCGGAAGCCGAGCAATTGCCGTACCAGGCAGTGATGCAACCGGTCAGGATGCTCTTGATGTTGCAGCTGTAGAACCTTTTGAGGATCTCAGGACCCATGCCAAGTCTTTTTAGTTTCCTGAGGGGGAAAAAGGCTTTGTCGTGCCCTCTTCACGACTGTCTTGGTGTGTTTGGACAAATCTATTTTGTTGTTGATGTGGACACCAAGGAATTTGAAGCTCTCAACCTGCTCCACTAGAGCCCTGTCGATGAGAATGGGGACATGCTCGGCGCTCCTTTTCCTGTAGTCCACATTCATCTCCTTAGTCTAGGTTACGTTGAGGGATAGGTTGTTATTCTGGAACCACCCAGCCAGGTCTCTGACCTCCTCCCTATAGGCTGTCTCGTCGTTGTCGGTTATCTGGCCTACCAATGTTGTGTTACTCACCTCTGATTCATACTAATATAAAGTCAAATATATATTGGTCTGTACAACTGTTACACACTGGCATTCAATCAACATTACAAATCATTGTATGTAAAGGGCAAATATTTTGTCAAAAACAAATGGAGAAAGTACCTGGAGAAAGAAATGTATCACGAGCCTGTGATGTTCTCTGTGATCTGCAGAGGCCGCATTGAGCTGCCTGACAACTGTGAACTAGGCCTAGGTGATAAAAGGTCATTCTCCATAGAGGATGAGTTATGGTTGGTAGCTGGGGTGAAGTCAAACACAACCCCAGCCACTAATTCAAGGTGCTTCCCAGAGATAAGTGGTTCTCTAATAACACAGAGCAAACCACCGCAGCCACTGCCTGGACAACCAGCAGTGTATTTAACTCACATTCCCAACATGCTCTGCACGTGGAAAACTGATGATTTGCCTATGGACGGAAACATCAAAGAAAGCACTTTGGAAGCATGACCACAGCACAGTGAAATAGACCCTATTATGACTTTCTTTTGCTACTTGGCCTATTTCATGAAGCTAATCCCCTCCCCCACCAGATAAATGTCCCAATAACGTTGAATACCTTCCATTCTACGTGATTTTCTGTGATTTTCTGTGATTTTCTGTATTCACACACACACAGTCAATATGGAGTGACACAGTGTGTGGCATACAGACGCACAGAGCCTGCAATAGTTACCTGCATTCGAACCATAAAAAAAAACATATCTGAATTATGTGATAGTTGGCTTCTAAACAAGTTGGACAAAGTGGGTTTGGTGTCGGTATGTATCCATTTGGTGTCAGTATGATATCTTATTGACTGATGGATGGCTGACGTATTGTCCATTTCCAATAAGTTTAAACAGTGATGTACCAACACCAAATGGACAGGCTGAAATCAACACTAAAAGTGTTGGCAAATGGCATCACCATAGTCTCTAGGCCGTTCAAGGAGACGCCCCACTTGACCGTAACGTAATAATAGGAGGCCCGGAATGAAGCCTGGCTGGTAGTGATTTAATGATGCTTTGGACATATTGCGGCCTCTAGGTCATACAGAGACACACCGTTGTCAATGGGCTCATCGGGGGGGTGGATAAGCCATAGAGTCATTCAAGCTGCGTGCGCCGGTTCATGTCATCTGACACATCCAAGTTTCTCCCTAAGGATAACGTGGGTTTACAGGTTATGCTCTAACTCTGCTTCTGTGCAGGCAATTTTCAAAATGTATTTTGCCACGTGTTCAGGGTCACCTGTACCTTTACAGATATCAATATGAAAAGATTAAATGGTTCCCTTCATGTCCTAAAGGGGAAGTATGAACTTCACCATGAAATAGGGCTGAAATCCTAAAATGTGCAGGCTTAAATCATCATAGAAAGGGAAACACATGGCATCACCATAGTCTCTAGTCTCTCAAGGAGATGTCCCACTTGACTGTAGCTCGCTCGGTCTGACCGCAGCGAGCGTGCAAAAAAGTTGGCCCAAAATGACCTAAATTTGAGGTGCTTTTGGGTGACAGTGACAGAACCGTTAAGGCTAGAAGCACAATTCAACCACAGGTCTTCCCGATCTGTGCAAGCCTAACCTTCACCATATGGAATTAATCCTTAACAGTGAAAACATGGTGTTTTCTTCTAACAGTTTACATTGACATCTCTCCCTATAGGAATACATTGCCTGCTCCCCTAACTTCAACATGATGCCTATGTGGATTATGATTGACATTTCAAACTGTCTTCAATGACAATCCATCAGGCTACTATGAAGGTTCCCTGTGTTGATTTTAAGCTTTCTGGAGCAACAGTAAGTGGTTAAATTGACCCTAATAGTGGTTTTGATTTCACAACCTACAGTTAGTGAAAAAAAACATTGCATTCAACCCTCTGTAAATCAGTCAGTTCTCAGAATTCTATAAAAGCACCAATGAGGATATGTGTTTACTTTCAGCTTCCTGTGACAAGCGGAACTGCCTTAAATTGGGGTCATAGGGCCTGTTTCGAAGGGTTGAAAAGGTCACATCTTTCCAAAATGTTGTATGTGTGATTAGGCGACCCTCATGAACTGTAAATTAGACAGTTCTTCCATCAGATGTCCAAGAAAAAACTCTCACACACACACACAGCCAGGATGGAGTAACACAGCGTGAGGATTACAGATATACAGAGCATTCAATAGATTCCGGCATTCAAACCATTAAAGAACCATCAGACCTAGAGCTCTGAAACGCTATAAACCTGTTCTAGAGCTTAAGTCGGTAGTTAACGTTTCTGGCCGATAGCTCGTTCATGGACCCCGTAGCAACCCCCGAAATAAGTGAATTTTCAGCACTGAACAAGGTTGCTGCTCGGGCTCTGAATGACCTATCAAACCGAAACTCGGAATTCGGGGTCGCCTCAGCTAGGCCTACACATAATGTCAGAACTGGACCCGCAGCTCGAATGTAACTATGTCTTTGAAGATTTTTTATGGTTTTAACAGAAGGCGCTTTGAATTATGGGCCGGCTCTGAAATATGTGATAGCTTGTCATGTTTGTCATTTATTATCATGTCTTGTCCCTGTGCTCCCCATTCTATTCGTTTCCCTCTGCTGGTCTTATTTGGTTCTTTCCCTCTTTCTATCCCTCTCTCTCCCCCTCCCTCTCTCACTCTCTCGCTCTCTCTTCTCTCTATCGTTCCGTTCCTGCTCCCAGCTGTTCCTATTCCCCTAATCATCATTTAGTCTCCCCACACCTGTTCCCGATCCTTTCCCCTGATTAGAGTCCCTATTTATTCCTTTGTGTTCCGTTCCTGTCCCGTCGGTTCCTTGTTTAGCTTTCACCATGCTGTGATTGCGTTTCGCCCTGTCCTGTCGTGTTTTTGCTGTGATTGTGTATCGCCCTGTCCTGTCGTGTTTTTTGCCTTCATCAGATGCTGCGTGTGAGCAGGTGTCTCTGTCAACTACGGCCTGCGCCTACCCGAAGCGACCTGCAGTCTGTGGCCGCTTCTCCAGTTATTCCCCTCTACAGACTAGAGGATTTCTGTTATTCCCTGTTTGGACTTAAATAAACTCTGTTTCTGTTAAGTCGCTTTTGGGTCCTCTTTCACCTGCATGACAGAAGGAACCGACCAAGGAATGGACCCAGCGACTTCAGACGCTCGTTACACTGCCGTCGAGATCCAAGGAGCCATGCTCGGCAGACACGAGCAGGAATTGTCTGCTGCTCGCCATGCCGTGGAGAACCTGGCCGCTCAGGTTTCCGACCTCTCTGGACAGTTCCAGAGTCTACGTCTCGTGCCACCTGTTACTTCCTGGCCTGCCGAGTCTCCAGAACCTAGGGTTAATAACCCACCTTGCTACTCCGGGCAGCCCACTGAGTGCCGCTCCTTTCTCACGCAGTGTGAGATTGTGTTCTCTCTCCAACCCAACACATACTCTAGAGAGAGAGCTCGGGTTGCTTACGTCATTTCACTCCTTACTGGCCGGGCTCGAGAATGGGGCACAGCTATCTGGGAGGCAAGGGCTGATTGCTCTAACAAGTTCCAGAACTTTAAAGAGGAGATGATTCGGGTTTTTGACCGTTCAGTTTTTGGTAGGGAGGCTTCTAGGGCCCTGGCTTCCTTATGCCAAGGTGAACGGTCCATAACGGATTATTCTATTGAGTTTCGCACTCTTGCTGCCTCTAGTGAGTGGAACGAGCCGGCGCTGCTCGCTCGTTTTCTGGAGGGACTCCACGCAGTGATTAAGGATGAGATTCTCTCCCGGGAGGTTCCATCAGATGTGGACTCTTTGATTGCTCTCGCCATCCGCATAGAACGACGGGTAGATCTTCGTCACCGGGCTCGTGGAAGAGAGCTCGCATCAACGGTGTTTCCCTGCTCCGCATCGCAACCATCTCCCTCCTCTGGCTTTGAGACTGAGCCCATGCAGCTGGGAGGGATTCGCATCTCGACTAAGGAGAGGGAACGGAGGATCACCAACCGCCTGTGCCTCTATTGCGGAGTTGCTGGACATTTTGTTAATTCATGTCCAGTAAGAGGCCAGAGCCCATCAGTAAGCGGAGGGCTACTGGTGAGCGCTACTACTCAGGTCCCTTCATCTAGATCTTGTACTACTATGTCGGTCCATCTACGCTGGACCGGTTCGGGTGCTACATGCAGTGCCTTGATTGACTCTGGGGCTGAGGGTTGTTTCATGGACGAAGCATGGGTTCGGAAACATAACATTCCTTTCAGACCGTTAGACAAGCCTACGCCCATGTTTGCCTTAGATGGTAGTCATCTTCCCAGTATCAAATTTGAGACACTACCTTTAACTCTCACAGTATCTGGTAACCACAGTGAGACTATTTCTTTTTTGATTTTCCGTTCACCGTTTACACCTGTTGTTTTGGGTCATCCCTGGCTAGTATGTCATAATCCTTCTATTAATTGGTCTAGTAATTCTATCCTATCCTGGAACGTTTCTTGTCATGTGAAGTGTTTAATGTCTGCCATCCCTCCCGTTTCTTCTGTCCCTACTTCTCAGGAGGAACCTGGCGATTTGACAGGAGTGCCGGAGGAATATCATGATCTGCGCACGGTCTTCAGTCGGTCCCGAGCCAACTCCCTTCCTCCTCACCGGTCGTATGATTGTAGTATTGATCTCCTTCCGGGGACCACTCCTCCTCGAGGTAGACTATACTCTCTGTCGGCTCCCGAACGTAAGGCTCTCGAGGATTATTTGTCTGTGTCTCTTGACGCCGGTACCATAGTGCCTTCTTCTTCTCCGGCCGGGGCGGGGTTCTTTTTGTTAAGAAGAAGGACGGTACTCTGCGCCCCTGCGTGGATTATCGAGGGCTGAATGACATAACGGTTAAGAATCGTTATCCGCTTCCCCTTATGTCATCAGCCTTCGAGATTCTGCAGGGAGCCAGGTGCTTTACTAAGTTGGACCTTCGTAACGCTTACCATCTCGTGCGCATCAGAGAGGGGGACGAGTGGAAAACGGCGTTTAACACTCCGTTAGGGCATTTTGAGTACCGGGTTCTGCCGTTCGGTCTCGCCAATGCGCCAGCTGTTTTTCAGGCATTAGTTAATGATGTTCTGAGAGACATGCTGAACATTTTTGTTTTTGTCTATCTTGACGATATCCTGATTTTTTCTCCGTCACTCGAGATTCATGTTCAGCACGTTCGACGTGTTCTACAGCGCCTTTTAGAGAATTGTCTCTACGTAAAGGCTGAGAAGTGCTCTTTTCATGTCTCCTCCGTTACTTTTCTCGGTTCCGTTATTTCCGCTGAAGGCATTCAGATGGATTCCGCTAAGGTCCAAGCTGTCAGTGATTGGCCCGTTCCAAGGTCACGTGTCGAGTTGCAGCGCTTTTAGGTTTCGCTAATTTCTATCGGCGTTTCATTCGTAATTTCGGTCAAGTTGCTGCCCCTCTCACAGCTCTTACTTCTGTCAAGACGTGTTTTAAGTGGTCCGGTTCCGCCCAGGGAGCTTTTGATCTTCTAAAAGAACGTTTTACGTCCGCTCCTATCCTCGTTACTCCTGACGTCACTAGACAATTCATTGTCGAGGTTGACGCTTCAGAGGTAGGCGTGGGAGCCATTCTATCCCAGCGCTTCCAGTCTGACGATAAGGTTCATCCTTGCGCTTATTTTTCTCATCGCCTGTCGCCATCTGAGCGCAACTATGATGTGGGTAACCGTGAACTGCTCGCCATCCGCTTAGCCCTAGGCGAATGGCGACAGTGGTTGGAGGGGGCGACCGTTCCTTTTGTCGTTTGGACAGACCATAAGAACCTTGAGTACATCCGTTCTGCCAAACGACTTAATGCCCGTCAAGCTCGTTGGGCGTTGTTTTTCGCTCGTTTCGAGTTTGTGATTTCTTACCGTCCGGGTAGCAAGAACACCAAGCCTGATGCCTTATCCCGTCTGTTTAGTTCTTCTGTGGCTTCTACTGATCCCGAGGGGATTCTTCCTTATGGGCGTGTTGTCGGGTTAACAGTCTGGGGAATTGAAAGACAGGTTAAGCAAGCACTCACGCACACTGCGTCGCGCGCGCTTGTCCTAGTAACCTCCTTTTCGTTCCTGTTTCCACTCGTCTGGCTGTTCTTCAGTGGGCTCACTCTGCCAAGTTAGCTGGTCATCCCGGTGTTCGAGGCACTCTTGCGTCTATTCGCCAGCGCTTTTGGTGGCCGACTCAGGAGCGTGACACGCGCCGTTTCGTGGCTGCTTGTTCGGACTGCGCGCAGACTAAGTCGGGTAACTCTCCTCCTGCCGGTCGTCTCAGACCGCTCCCCATTCCTTCTCGACCATGGTCTCACATTGCCTTAGACTTCATTACCGGTCTGCCTTTGTCTGCGGGGAAGACTGTGATTCTGACGGTTGTCGATAGGTTCTCTAAGGCGGCACATTTCATTCCCCTCGCTAAACTTCCTTCCGCTAAGGAGACGGCACAAATCATTATTGAGAATGTATTCAGAATTCATGGCCTCCCGTTAGACGCCGTTTCAGACAGAGGCCCGCAATTCACGTCACAGTTTTGGAGGGAGTTCTGTCGTTTGATTGGTGCGTCCGTCAGTCTCTCTTCCGGGTTTCATCCCCAGTCTAACGGTCAAGCAGAGAGGGCCAATCAGACGATTGGTCGCATACTACGCAGCCTTTCTTTCAGAAACCCTGCGTCTTGGGCAGAACAGCTCCCCTGGGCAGAATACGCTCACAATTCGCTTCCTTCGTCTGCTACCGGGTTATCTCCGTTTCAGAGTAGTCTGGGTTACCAGCCTCCTCTGTTCTCATCCCAGCTTGCCGAGTCCAGCGTTCCCTCCGCTCAAGCGTTTGTCCAACGTTGTGAGCGCACCTGGAGGAGGGTGAGGTCTGCACTTTGCCGTTACAGGGCACAGACGGTGAGAGCCGCCAATAAACGCAGGATTAAGAGTCCAAGGTATTGTTGCGGCCAGAGAGTGTGGCTTTCCACTCGCAACCTTCCTCTTACGACAGCTTCTCGTAAGTTGACTCCGCGGTTCATATGGTCCGTTCCGTGTCTCCCAGGTCGTCAATCCTGTCGCTGTGCGACTGCTTCTTCCGCGACATCTTCGTCGCGTCCATCCTGTCTTCCATGTCTCCTGTGTTAAGCCCTTTCTTCGCACCCCGTTCGTCTTCCCTCCCCCTCCCGTCCTTGTCGAGAGCGCACCTATTTACAAGGTACATAAGATCATGGACATGCGTTCTCGGGACGGGGTCACCAATACTTAGTGGATTGGGAGGGTTACGGTCCTGAGGAGAGGAGTTGGGTTCCGTCTCGGGACGTGCTGGACCGTTCACTCATCGATGATTTCCTCCGTTGCCGCCAGGATTCCTCCTCGAGTGCGCCAGGAGGCGCTCGGTGAGTGGGGGGGGTACTGTCATGTTTGTCATTTATTATCATGTCTTGTCCCTGTGCTCCCCATTCTATTCGTTTCCCTCTGCTGGTCTTATTTGGTTCTTTCCCTCTTTCTATCCCTCTCTCTCCCCCTCCCTCTCTCACTCTCTCGCTCTCTCTTCTCTCTATCGTTCCGTTCCTGCTCCCAGCTGTTCCTATTCCCCTAATCATCATTTAGTCTCCCCACACCTGTTCCCGATCCTTTCCCCTGATTAGAGTCCCTATTTATTCCTTTGTGTTCCGTTCCTGTCCCGTCGGTTCCTTGTTTAGCTTTCACCATGCTGTGATTGCGTTTCGCCCTGTCCTGTCGTGTTTTTGCTGTGATTGTGTATCGCCCTGTCCTGTCGTGTTTTTTGCCTTCATCAGATGCTGCGTGTGAGCAGGTGTCTCTGTCAACTACGGCCTGCGCCTACCCGAAGCGACCTGCAGTCTGTGGCCGCTTCTCCAGTTATTCCCCTCTACAGACTAGAGGATTTCTGTTATTCCCTGTTTGGACTTAAATAAACTCTGTTTCTGTTAAGTCGCTTTTGGGTCCTCTTTCACCTGCATGACATAGCTGGCTTCTAAAAGAGTTGGACAAAGTGAGTCAGTATAGTGTCAGAATGTATAAGTGTGGTGTTAGTATGATGTTAATTGACTGATGGACAGTGTACATTTCCAATTTATTTGATGAGAGATTTACCATCACAAAATAGACAGGCTGAATTCAAAACCAACGAGCGATGGAGACAAGCCAGTCAATTTGGCATTTCTGAAATATATTAGAGCATGTCCAATTCGTGTTGGTAAATGCCCATCCACCAAGTCCTCACGCATTGGGCAACTGAGATATATTGTTATACTTTTATTGATGATCTCTGGTAATGTGCGACCAAACCCTGTGCTGGTAGATACCATGCAATCTCTACCTACTCCCTATGATTTAAAAAATAGAGCAGGTTTTGGCCTCTTGCATGTTAATGTCAGAAGTCTATTTCCAAAAATAGACATGATTAGAATATGGGCCAAAACGACAAATGCAGACATAATGGTTTTATCAGAAACTTGGCTAAAGAAATCTGTGTCAAATAAATTGATTTCTATTGATGGGTACACGGTTTTTAGAACGGATCGGATGAGTAAAGGAAGATTGGTTGCAATTTATGTGAAATCAGAGTTTAATTAACACCTCGTAAATTCTCTCGATTACCAAAGCCAAACATATTTAATTGCTTGTGTTTAAAGTGAGCGTATATAAGGACTCCCACGTCACTGTAGTCGGCTGCTACAGACCGCCCTCGGCTTCGGGAAACATACTTAACTCTCTTTCTGATGTCCTGCACTAGCTAAATGACTCCGAATTTATTTATTTATGAGACTTGAATTGGGACATGCTTACAACTGTATCGGACTCTTTTAAAGAACTGTGTGACTCTGAATCTCACTCAATTAATTAATGCGCCTACAAGATTGAATCCCAGAGCACCTAACAAATCAAAGATATTGGACATTATTCTAACGACTACCCCTCACAAATTCACACCGACTGGGATATTCTGTAATGATGTCAGTGATCACTAGGCAATTTGCTTTTGTTACAAATACAATAATGACCAAAACCAAACCCCCATTATATTTTTAAAAGACATTTTAGACAGTTTGATGAGCAAGCTTTCGTACAAGTCTGATTCCCGATGTTGACACTGCCTGGGACTATTTTTCATGGCATTTGTGTCAATTTGTGATAAGCATGCCCCTGTGAAGAAATTTTTAATCAGTAGAAGGGACAATCCTTGGTTTTCAAATAACCTGGCAGAATCAATCAGAAAGAGAAATATCTCTTGGGCTCAAGCTAGACATACAAATGCTGCTGTTGACTGGGCCTCCTTCAGAACGCTAAGAAACAAATGCACAGGATTGATCAGGAATTCCAAAACAGATTACTATTTAAATGGAGTCACAGAGAACCTAAACAATCCTATCAAGTTCTGGAAGCTCAAATCAGTGTCAGGTTCTAATGTATCCTCTGGCCTTCCTGACCATTTATTGAAGGATTCTAATGAAGTGAAGAATAAAGCCGATGTTGTAGAGGTTTTTAACAAGCACTTCATATCCGCTGGTTCAGTTTTCGATAATGGTGGGGCCCAGGCCTCTAATGTAAGCTCTGACGAGCCCGACGCAAAGGATATACTGCTTCCTTGGGACCAGGTCCCGATCCCCTTGACTTGCATGAAGAGGAGGCGAAGAAAGAGGGGTCGAAGGTCGGGCTGCCTTCTGAGAATTCGCAGGTGATCGAATAAACCCCCACTTCCCTCCATTCTGCTAGCAAATGTGCAATCTTTGGAGAATAAAATCGCAGAGTTAAGCAGAAGATTAAACTACCAATGGGACATATAAAAAAATGTAACATCTTATGCTTCACAGAGTTGGTGCTGAATGACGGCAACATCAGCATACAACTGGCTGGTTATACGATGTTCCGACAGGATAGAACAGTGGCATCTGGTTAGACAAGGGGCGGCGTTCTATTTATTTTAGTAAACAACAGCTGGTGCACGATATCTAAGGAAGTCTTGAGCTATTGCTAGCCTGAGGTAGAGTATCTCATGATAAGGTATAGACCACGCTACCTACCGAGAGAGTTTTCATCTGTATTTTTTGTAGCTGTTTTACATACCACCACAGCCAGAGGCTGGCACTAAGACAGCATTGAATGAGCCTTATTCTGCCATAAGCAAACCAGAAATATTTCACCCAGAGGAAGCGCTCCTACTATCCGGGGACTTTAAGGCAGGGAAACTTAAATCCGTTTTACCACATTTCTATCAGCATTGTGCAACAAGATGAAAAAGAACTCTGGACCACCTATAATCCACACACAGAGACGCATACAAAGATATCCCTCGCCCTCCATTTGGCAAATCTGACCATAATTCTGTCCTCCTGATTCCTGCTTACAAGCAAAAATTCAAGCAGGAGTAGGTCGGAGCTTGTGCGTAGCTCTCTCTTCATGAGTAGCGATGCAGGCAAAGCCTTGGTGGTTGCATGTTTGGGGTTTTAGGCTGGGTTTCTGTACAGCACTTTGAGATATCAGCTGATGTACGAAGGGCTATATAAATAAATTTGATTTGATTTGATGAGGTGTGTTCCTGTAGTATAGCAGGAAGCTGTTCAAGCGTTGGTGCATTGTCCATTGACCCTGAGTCGCTTTTAAGATGTGTTTAATGGTCGGTACAAACCTCTCTGCCAGCCTTATGGATGATGGATGATACGGGGAAGACCGACTCTAACCGCAAAATGCAAAGGAGACGTCAACATGAGAGTCAAGTCAAATGTAGTGAACTGAGAGCAAAGGAAAAGGCTTTCAATTTTGGAGATACTGTCAACGACCTCAACGGACCAAAGTGAGTTCCTGCTACAGTCATTGCTAGACTGGCCCTGTGTCTTACACTGTCCAGAGGACATCAGCTGGAAAAGGCACACAGATCAGTTAGTGTTGAGTAAAGCCACGCTGACATAACCACCCGACGTGAGTGGTACATAATTGTTACTGGGTGTGACTCCCTGACCCAGCAGTTGTCACCTAGGGGCTCACAGTCACGTTCTCATCTATTTGATTTTGAATTTTAAGACCACTTTGAGTATAACGTTTTTTTGATTTGATGAAACATTAGATTTGGTCTTACGGCTATTAGCCCATAGAAACACACTGAATAACAGATTCAAACATAGAAAACAGATATAGAAATATATATTTTTTAACTGGTCCCAGGTTACCTTCAGACTAGTCTTGTGAGATGGCCTAGAGCAATACAACCAACATGTACGTGTTTAAGAGAGTCTCACCTCTCCAAAAAGGGGTCATATTAGTGTGTATCTCAAACAGTTAGGACTCTACAGAGCTAAGTTGACAGATCAGCAATATCGACTTCAGATGAGTCCTGTGACGCTTGTGGGGGTAGTAGAGCTATGCAGAGAACACCATCATTCGGATGCTACAGACGTTTTTGTGAGAAGACAGATTTTCGCGATTTCTTATGGTCTGACAAACACAGCGGTAACTCTGCCACCTTTCACCGCAAATGTGGAAGGCCGACATCGGCGGATGCAGTGAGTTGCGAAAAAGATATCTCTATTTTAAACTGACAGATTTTTAAAGGGATGTTGTTATTATGCTAATTCGCTTCCTGCGGGGGCATCGGACATCGACTGTAGGGGGGTTTACCCTACAAGAGATAGATGCTTGGACTTGTGAGAAGTGATTTCTCCTGGGTAATATGTTTGTTGAGATGAGCACTTTCATATAAATGTTTGAAATAATTCCTCTCCCGTCACATCATTATTCAATTGTTACAAAGACGTGGTTATAAACCCACAAGACATATCAAGGCTTGTTGAAGCCAATTAGGGATTAGGCTACAACATCGTTGTCTGCCAACACTCCAAACATAGACTATTGAGCAAACAATGGAAAACATTTTTTTTTTTACTGTTGCTATTAGTCGTAAATGGTTGAACTAATTCCTGTCTCCCGTCTCATCATTATTGAATTGTTATAAAGACGTGGTTATAAACCCAAGAGACATAACAAGGATTTTTGAAGCCAATTAGGGATTAGGCTACAACAATGTTGCCTGCCAACTCAGACTATTGAGCAAACACTGGAATGAATTGTTTTGTCACTGTTGCTATTACTCGTTATGGATAAGGGATACTTAGTCAGTTGTACAAATAAGTGCATTCAACCGAAATGTGTCTTCCACGTTTAATCCAACCCCTCTTAATCAGAACGAGTGGCTTCCTTTATTGATGTCACCAGCCCCCATGGAGCAGTTTTCCTTGGGGGTTAACTGCCTTACTCAAAGGCAAAATGTCCACCTTGCTGGCTTGGGGATTCAAACCAGCGACGTTTTGGTTACTGGCCCCTGTAGCGGCCTATGCAATTTATTAAACAGTAATATCAATCCACAATAGAACAGGAGGATAATATTCCGTCCAGGTAAATGTTGCAATTTTACAGCCATTCCTGACAGACATGGCAGCTCTGCTTCTTGCGCCTAAACAACTTTCTTTGTATTTGTGTGTGTTATTTCATACATTATTAGCCCAGATGTTTTTTTGTGTTATTACATACAGATGGAAATAACTTTTGGATATCAGAGAGGCAGTAACTCACCAGTATTAAGACCAAGAATACGACTTTCCAGAATTGGATCCTTTGCTTGTACTGCAACTTATCTCATAGGCTGCTCCAAGACAATGCCGGTGGAGAAGAGGTATTCGGAGTGGACTTCTAGTTCGACTCAGGAGGCGTGCACACCATCCATGGCCTCTGAGTATATTACTTGCTAGAGTTCAGTCTCTGGACAGTAAAGTAGATGGGCTCAGGGTGAGAATCTCCTTCCAGAGAGACACCAGGGACTGTCACATACTCTGATTCATGGAATCAAGGCTCTCTCTGAATATACTGTCCTGTCCATACAGCCAGCTTGGTTCTCAGTACATTTTGCAGACAGGATGAAGAACTCCCCTTGGGAAGAAGAAATGAGGTGGTGTATGTTTCATGATACTTATTTTCCACCATAATTTGAAAATAAATTCATTAAAAATCCTACAATGTGATTTTATGGATTTTTTTTCTCATTTTGTCTGTCATAGTTGAAGTGTACCTATGATGAAAATTACAGGCCTCTCTCATCGTTTTAAGTGGGAGAACTTGCACAATTGGTGGCTGACTAAATACTTTTTTGCCCCACTGTAGGCTACTTGCTGTAGGCTTATAAAACATATAAGGCTGTATACTTACTGTGTGGGTTGCTCAGGTGGGTGTCTAGGGTACAGGGTGGGAGACCGCTCCATCATGATAAGACAATAAATAAATCAACTATATTTATAATATTTTTTTAAATGCATATCCCATTGCATTAGGTTTGTTCAAAAAGAGGCAGGGATTGGGGAGATCATAAAACATGGTTTAAATGCAGTAAGGTCGATTGGTCTTCTTTGCATGGTTGGAGGCATGGAGCATATTGTGAAACCGTTACCACAAGCATTTCAGTCTAACGTCAGAGAAAAAGAGAGCTCATCATTGCCAGTAAACAATTACTACAGACACTATAAACAGGGTTACTGTGGGACCACAATTGCTTTGCAGCGTGTGTCATTATACCATTTGAATAAACTAGATATAACTATATAAAGCTAGATAAACTAGATGTGGTGCGGCAGGTAGCCTAGTGGTTAGAGCATTGGACTAGTAACCGAAAGGTTGCAAGATCAAATCCATAAACTGCCAAGGTAAAATTCTGTCATCCAAATGGTATAATGACACATGCTGCAAAACTATTGTGGTCCCACAGTAACCCTGTTTATAGTGTCTGTGGGCTATCTAGGGCTTTAAAAGAAATCAAGACATAACTACTAAATATTTACACAATAGTATTTATTTCACTTTTCAGGAAATCTCCCCGGCACACTCCAGAAGGGAAACTCCTTCCTCTTCTCGTGCCTCAGTGGCCTTGGTCTCATCTGTCTATAGATTTCATCATAGATCTCCACTCGTCCGATGGTTTCACTACTATTATGGTAACTACTATTATGGTTGTTGTAGACATTCTCTAAATCCTGCCGCTTTATACCTCTCTCTGGTCTCCCTACCACTCTTCAGGTCGCTGAGGCAGTGTTCCAGCAGGTCTTCCAGCACCATGACCTTCCAGAGGACTTTTTCTCTGACTGTGGCCCCCAATTCACGTAAGGTGTATGGAAATGGAGAAGCTGGGAGTCACGGGGGTCTGGGGGTCACTTCCGGGTACAAGCCTCAGTCCAACGGGCAGGTGGAGAGGATGAACCAGGAGCTGGGGAGGTTCCTTAGGAGTCACTGCCAGGACTGGCAGGGGGCGTGGGCCTGGTTCCTTCCCTGGTGTGCCCAGAATTCACTACGTCACTCCACTGGGCTGACCCCCTTCGAGTGTGTCCTGGGATATCAGCCAGGCCTGGCTCTGTGGACCCGGTCCAGACCAAAGCTCCTGTGGTGAACAAGTGGTTAACGGAGCCAAGGATGGCTGATATCCCAGGACACAATGGTGACGTAGTGAATTTTGGGCATACTCTGCCCAGGGAAGGAACCGGGCCTCTGTAACGTATACACAGGGAGTGAGGGAGCAGGTACAGAAGGTGATTTTTTTTTTAAACATGACGAATATCAAAACAGGAATAGCATGCCGAATGTAAACAAAACCAACGAGGCAGTTAACTGACTTGCCTAGTTAAATAAAGATGAAATAAACAATATCCTGATGTGTTGTGATGTGTTTGCATTGGCTGAATAATAGGCTATGCAGCACTAACTCAGCCAGCCAGGAGTACTTGTAGGTGAGGATGGGGAAGATGTACTGTTTAATCCAGGAGAGAGGTTTCATCTGAGCAGGTGTTCAACATAATTCCTGAAGTAAAATAGAGTATGAAAAATGAAATATTCAAAAAGCTCTAAAAATGCCATAAATCTAGAAGAATCTAGAATATGTGCAGGGGAACGTCAATGAACGTGTGTTAGCCTTAGCCAGTCCTAAAACAGATAGGCCTAACTGAATCTCAACGTTTCAAAATAAAAGTTGCATCAAAATGGTTATTCTTTTGAAAAATTCACATTGAACACGGCAAAATAAATGTGTTTGGTGATTTACTTTGTTTAAATCGCTTATGAAAGTGGACTTGGTATGGAAAGTAGTCGATAGAAGATTCCCGTGTGTTTATGTGTGCTGGACTAAGTAGAATAACAAGATACTCAACTTTGTTTTTACTCCTTTTTCTCCCCAATTTTGTAGTATCCAATTGTTTTTAGTAGCTACTATCTTGTCTCATCGCTACAACTCCTGCACGGGCTCGGGAGAGACGAAGGTTGAAAGTCATATGTCCTCCGATACACAACCCAACCTAGCCGCACTGCTTCTTAACACAGCGCGCATCGAACCCGGAAGCCAGCTGCAACAATGTGTCAGAGGAAACACCAGTGCACCTGGCAACCTTGGTTAGCGCGCATTGCGCCCGGCCCGCCACAGGAGTCGCTGGTGCTGATGAGACAAGGACATCCCTACCGGTCAAGCCCTCCCTAACCCGGACGATGCTAGGCCAATTGTGCGTCGCCCCACGGACCTCCCGGTCGCGGACAGTTACGACAGAGCCTGGGCGCGAATCCAGAGTCTCTGATGGCGCCAGCTTGGCGCTGTATTACAGCGCCCTTAAACACTCAAAATAAGATTACTTCCTGTAGCTTAGAAGGTGACAATTTTCCATTGACTTCTTCCTGAATCTTCCTTGCGCAACGCGAATTACAGGAAGTTATTGAAAATCTCGTTGAGTCTCTTGGTAGACTAGCATCTCTAATTTTCTGTGGCCAAAATAAATGTCATTATCAGAGTTGACAGGATTCCATATTCTACATGTCAGATGCATACTATTATATAATATACAGTATTTCAATCTGAAAGTTTTGTTCGCTTTATAATGTGTCTTATGCTACCATTCCTTCCCTTTCTTTAGGCTGAGCTTCTAGCTACACCGGCTACAATGGCGTTCTATTAAACCTGAATGCACTATGTAACAACATTTATAGCAATAACTATATATTTAGCGACAACAATAACATCAATAATCAATACACATATCCAATGTTGCTACTTACAATTGTCTGTCCAGTCACACAATTTTGTTTTTGTATTTGAAAAGGAGTTCTCAGGGTTGAGGTTCTCAGTTTTGGTGTGCTTTTGACATGTAGGTGTCAGGGAGACTGGGGAATAGTGTGGCAGCTGGTGCTTTATGGCCATGCTGACAGCTGATGATTGGAGGGGAGAGAGGCTGATAAAGATCTCACCTGGTGATTTGACTGGCTTTGACAATGAAACAGGATTTTCGGTGGGATTCTTATAATAATGTTTATTAATTATGAAATTGTAAACAATATGAATAGCTTTCCAACCATGACACAGCTAAAGGGTGCTTTTGGCTCCTGCGCTGCCGGAGTCTCCCGTCTGCCCAGCGCCGCCAGTGCTCCCAGTCTGCCCAGCGCCGCCAGTGCTCCCAGTCTGCCCAGCGCCGCCTGTGCTCCCAGTCTGCCCAGCGCCGCCAGTGCTCCCAGTCTGCCCAGTGCCGCCAGTCTGCCCAGCGCCGCCAGTGCTCCCAGTCTGTCCAGCGCCGCCAGTGCTCCCAGTCTGTCCAGCGCCGCCAGTGCTCCCAGTCTGTCCAGCGCCGCCAGTGCTCCCAGTCTGCCCAGCGCTGCCAGTGCTCCCAGTCTGCCCAGCGCCGCCAGTCTGCCCAGCGTTGCCAGTCTGCCCAGCGCTGCCAGTCTGCCCAGCGCCACCAGCGTCGCCAGTCTGCCCAGCGCCGCCAGTGCTCCCAGTCTGCCCAGCGTCGCCAGTCTGCCCTGCGTCGCCAGTCTGCCCAGCGTCGCCAGTCTGCCAGGATCCGCCAGAAGTGCCAGTCAGCCAGGATCTGCCAGTCTGCAGAGAGCTGTCAGCCTGCATGGAGCAGTCAGAGCTGTCAGTCTGCATGAAGCAGCTAGAGCTGTCAGTCTGCATAGAGCAGCTAGATCCGTCAGTCAGCCATGATCTTCTAGATCTGCCAGACAACCAGTCTCTTCCAGATCTGCCAGACAACCAGTCTCTTCCAGATCTGCCAGACAACCAGTCTCTTCCAGATCTGCCAGACAACCAGTCTCTTCCAGATCTGCCAGACAACCAGTCTCTTCCAGATCTGCCAGTCAACCAGAATCTTCCAGATCTGCTAGTCAACCTGAATCTTCCAGTTCCACCAGCCAGCCAGGATTTACCGGAGCCTACTACCTGCCTGAGTTTCATCTCAGTACTGGGCTTCCTCTCAGTTGAAACTGGAGCAGCAGCATGGCCAGGTGGACTGGGGACAGCAAGGAGTCATCATGTCAGGTAGTCCTGGGGCATGGTCCTAGGGCTCAGGTCCTCCGAGAGAGAGAAAGAAAGAGAGAAGGAGAGAATTAGAGAACGCACACTTAGATTCACACAGGACACCTGAATAGGACAGGAGAAGTACTCCAGATAAACAAACTGACCCTAGCCCCCCGACACATAAACTACTGCAGCATAAATACTGGAGGCTGAGACAGGAGGGGTCAGGAGACACTGTGGCCCCATCCGAGGACACCCCGGACAGGGCCAAACAGGAAGGATATAACCCCACCCACTTTGCCAAAGCACAGCCCCCACACCACTAGAGGGAAATCTTCAACCACCAACTTACCATCCTGAGACAAGGCCGAGTATAGCCCACAAAGATCTCCGACACGGTACAACCCAAGGGGGGCCCAGACAGGCCGACCACAACAGTGAATCAACCCACCCAGGTGACGCACCCCCCAGGGACGGCACGAGAGAGCCCCAGCAAGCCAGTGACTCAGCCCCCGTAACAGGGTTAGAGGCAAAGAATCCCAGTGAAAAGAGGGGAACCGGCCAGGCAGAGACAGCAAGGGCGGTTCGTTGCTCCAGAGCCTTTCCCTTCACCTTCCCACTCCTGGGCCAGACTACACTCAATCATATGACCCACTGAAGAGATGAGTCTTCAGTAAAGACTTAAAGGTTGAGACCGAGTTTGCGTCTCTGACATGGGTAGGCAGACCGTTCCATAAAAATGGAGCTCTATAGGAGAAAGCCCTGCCTCCAGCTGTTTGCTTAGAAATTCTAGGGACAATTAGGAGGCCTGCGTCTTTTGACCGTAGCGTACGTGTAGGTATGTACGGCAGGACCAAATCAGAGAGGTAGGTAGGAGCAAGCCCATGTAATGCTTTGTAGGTTAGCAGTAAAACCTTGAAATCAGCCCTTGCTTTGACAGGAAGCCAGTGTAGAGAGGCTAGCACTGGAGTAATATGATCAAATTTTTTGGTTCTAGTCAGGATTCTAGCAGCCGTATTTAGCACTAACTGAAGTTTATTTAGTGCTTTATCCGGGTAGCCGGAAAATAGAGCATTGCAGTAGTCTAACCTAGAAGTGACAAAAGCTCTGTAGTGCCTTGCGGTCGGAGGCCAAGCAGTTGCCATACCAGGCAGTGATGCAACCAGTCAGGATGCACTATATGGTACAGCTGTAGAACCTTTTGAGGATCTGAGGACCTATGCCAAATATTTCCTGAGCAGAAATAGGCTTGTCGTGCCCTCTTCACGACTATTTTAGTGTGTTTGGACGATGATAGTTTGTTGGTGATGTGGACACCAAGGAACTTGAAGCTGTTAACCTGCACAACTACATCCCCGTCGATGAGATTAGGGGCATGCTCGGTCCTCCATTTCCTGTTGTCCACAATCATCTCCTTTGTCTTGATCACATTGAGGGAGAGGTTGTTGTCCTGCTACCACATGACCAGGTCTCTGACCTCCTCCCTATAGGCTGTCTCATTATTTGTCTGTGATCAGGCCCACCACTGTTGTGTCATCGGCAAACTTGATAATGGTGTTGGAGTCGTGCCTGGCCATGCAGTCATGAGTGATAAGGGAATACAGTAGAGGACTGAGCACGCACCCCTGAGGGGCACCCATGTTGAAGATCACAGTGGCGGTTGTGTTGTTCCCTTTCCTTGCCACCTTCTCACATAGGTGTTCCTTTTATCCAGGTGGGAAAGGGCCATGTTGAGTGCAATAGAGATATTATCGTCTGTGGATATGTTGGGGCTGTATGCAAATTAGTGTGGGTCTAGTGTTTCTGGGATGATGGTGTTGATGTGAGTCATGACCAGCCTTTCAAAGCACTTCATGGCTACAGACGAGAGTGCCACTGGTCAGCATTCATTTAGGCAGGTTACCTTAGTTTTCCTTGGCAGGGACTATGGTGTTCTGCTTGAAACATGTTGGTATTTCAGACTCAGCCAGGGACAGGTTGAAAATGTCAGTGAATACACTTGCCAGTTGGTCAGCACATGCTCGGAGTACACGGCCTGGTAATCCCTCTGGCCTTGTGAATGTTGACCTGTTTAACATGAGAAAAATAACAAGGAGCGCACTCATTCACGCGCGCCAAAAGACTAGCGTCCTTTTGAGGGATACTTCATTTTTCAAAAAACAAGCATCAAACAATTTCGAAAGACTGTTGACATCTATCGGAACTGCAATTCTGGGTCATAATTATTAGACTTTCCCATAGAAAAGCATTGAAAAGTCCAATGACCTAAAAAAATGTTGTCCTTGGGGTTTCACCTGCCAAATCAGTTATGTTATACTCACAGACATTATTTTAACCTCTCTAAGGTATGAGCATCCCACCTGGCCAACATCCAGTGAGATTGCAGAGCGCCAAAGACAGAACTATTTTACATAGGTTTAAAGATTAACTTCTTGTGAATCCAACCACGGTGTCAAATTTTTTAAATGCTTTACGGCGAAAGCATACCTTACAATTATTTGAGAACATAGCCCAGCAGACAAATCATTACAAACAGTAACCAGTCAAGCAGAAGAGTTACACAAGTCAGAAATAGAGTTCAAATGAATCCCTTACCATTGATGATCTTCATATGTTTGCAATCAAAAGACATTAAATGTTCCTTTTGTTCGATAAAGTCTCTCTTTATATCCGAAAACCTCTGTTTTGTTTGCACGTTTTCTTCATTAATCTACAGACTCAAACACAGTCAGAACAGGCAGACAAAAAATCCAAATAGTATCCGTAAAATTCGTAGAAACATGTCAAACGATGTATATAATCTAGCTTCAGGTTGTTTTTAGTCATAGTAATCAATCATATTTCAACCGGACAATAACATCGTCATTATAAAAGGTAAAAAGAAAGGTGCGCTCTCGGTCGTGCCTTTCTTACTCCCTCATTTTTCAGAATACAAGCCTGAAACAATTGTTAAAGACTGTTGACATATAGTGGAAGCAATAGGAAATGCAATTTGAATCCTAAGTCAATGGATACTTTTATGGCATTCAATAGAATACCACAAACATTAAAAAATGCCACTTCCTGGATGGATTTGTCTCAGGTTTTCACCTGCCAAATCAGTTATGTTACACTCACTGACATTATAACAGTTTTGGAAGCGTTAGAGTGTCTTCTATCCAACGCTACCAATCATATGCATATCCTAGCTTCTGGGCCTGAGTAACAGGCAGTTTACTTTGGGCACGCTTTTCATCCGAAAGTGAAAATAGTGCCCCCTACCCTAGTGAAGTTAATGCAGGAAGTGGGTGAGGAGCTGTTCTCAGATGATCAAATGCTATGCTTTCGCCGTAAAGCCTAATGTAAATCAGACAAAGTGGTTTGATTACCAAGATTGAGCTAAAGAATGGTTTACAACAATTGTATTTTTATGAATGTTTAATATTATTACTTTTGTTTTTTGAATTTCGCACTCTGCAATTTCACCAGATGTTGTCGAGGTGGGACGATAGCGTCCCAATGAGCCGAAATAATTTAAAGGTCTTACTCACATCGGCTACGGAGAGAGTGATGACACAGTTGTCCAGAACAGCTGGTGCTCTCATGCATGTTTCAGTGTAACTTGCCTCAACGCGAGCATGGTAGTAATTTAGCTCGTCTGGTAGGTTCTTGTCACTGGGCAGCTCGTGACTGTGTTTCCCTTTGTAGTCTGTAATAGTTTACAAGCCCTGCCACATCCAACAAGCATCGGAGCCAGTGTTGTAAGGTTCAATCTTAGTCCTGTCTTGCCAATTTGATGGTTCATCAGAGGGCATAGCGGGATTTCTTTTAAACTTCCGAGTTAAAGTCCCGCTCCTTGAAAGCAGCAGCTCTACACCTTAGCTCAGTGCTGATGTTGCCTGTGAACCATGGCTTCTGGTTGGGGTATGTATGTACAGTCACTGTGGGGATGACGTCACCGATGCACTTATTGATGAAGCCAGTGACTGATGTGGTGTACTTCTCAATGCTATCGGAAGAATCCTGGAACATATTCCAGTCAGTGCTAGCAAAACAGTCCTGTAGCTTAGCATCTGCTTCATCTGACAACTTTCTTTTTGACCTGATTGGAGTCCACATATGGTGAATGCAATTGATTGGACATGATTTGGAAAGGCACACACCTTTCTATATAAGTTCCCACAGTTGACAGTGCATGTCAGAGCAAAAATCAGGCCATGAAGTCAAAGGAATTGTCCATAGAGCTCCGAGACAGGATTGTGTTGAGGCAGAGAACTGGGGAAGGGTACCAAAACATTTCGGCAGCTTTGAAGGTCCACCAAGACACTTCCTAGAGCTAGCCGCCCGGCCAAACTGAGCAATTGGGGGAGAAAGGCCTTGGTCAGGGAGGTGACAAAGACCCTGATTGTCACTCTGATAGATCTCCAGAGTTCCTCTGTGGAGATGGGATAACCGTCCGGAAGGACAACCATCTCTGCAGCACTCCACCAATCAGGCCTTTATGGTAGACTCGCCAGACGGAAGCTATTCCTCAGTAAAAGGCACATGACAGCCCGCTTGGAGACTCTCAGACCAAGAGAAACAAGATTCTCTGGTCTGATTAAACCAAGATTGAACTCTTTGGCCTAAATGCCAAGCGTCACGTCTGGTGGAAACCTGGCACCATCCCTACATGAAGCATTGTGGTGGCAGCATCATGCTGTGGGAATGTTTTCAGGGACTGAGAGACCAGTCAGAATCGAGGGAAAGATGAACAGAGCAATGTACAGAAAGCTCCTTGATGAAAACCTGCTCCAGAGCTCTCCAAACCTCCAAACCTGCGTCAAAGGTTCATCTTCCAAAAGAGCAACGACCCTATGGACACAGCCACGACAACGGAGGAGTGGCTTCGGGACAAGACTCTGAATGTCGTTGAGTGGCCCAGCCAGAGCCTCGACTTGAAACTGATCGAACATCTCTTGGCAGACCTGAAAATAGTTGTGCAGTGATGCTCCCCATCCAACCTGAAAGAGCTTGAGAGGATATGCACAGAAGAATGGGAGAAACTCCCTAAATACAGGTTTGGCAAGCTTATAGCGTCATACCTAAGAAGACTCGGGGCTTTAATCAATGCCAAAGGGGTCTCAACAAAGTAATGAGTGAAGGTTCTGAATACTTGTGAAAATGTAATATTTCAGTTTCTTTATGTCTAAACCTGTTTTTGCTTCGTCATTATGGGGTGTTGTGTGTAGATTGATGCCCGCCATTTGGTGAGACTCAGACCTGGTGGCGAGCGTGGAGAAACTGAGAAGACACTGTCTGTCCTTTTTTAAGCAGTGTCTTTACTGTACCTGATAAAGGGAATAAGGCTGCAATGTAACATAATGTGCAACAGGTCAAGGGGTCTGAATACTTTCCGGATGCACTGCATCTGTCTAGGTTGGAACTGTTGACGTTAAAATACAATGGATATGTTTTATTCTGATCTGGAACAAACTTATTGATCACATCCCACAGATGTTGACCAACACACACACACACACACACACGCACGCACGCACGCACGCACGCACGCACGCACACACACACACACACACACACACACACACACACACGCACGCACGCACGCACGCACGCACGCACGCACGCACGCACGCACGCACGCACGCACGCACACACACACACACACACACACACACACACACACACACACACACACACAGTGCTAATGAAATGTGTGTGGCTGGTTGGCGTTTTCAACAAGCATGTTTATTCTGTGCTCAGTTTTTGACAGTGCAATCCTGAGGTCATGCTCAGCATTGAGTTTGTTTCTGTACTTGTTTTTTTTAAGTTTGCCAGAGTTGAGAACCCTGACTCACATAGAAACGTGGTGCCAAAATGGATCAGAACATCTCCTGCTTTCTCAGTCGCCCAGGAGACCGCTTCCCTCTTTATTTGAGTGTTTGCCTCAAAAAGCATCTTGCTTCAATCAGCTTGTTCCAGGGGAAGGTTTGAAAGAGAAACTGAGAGATAGTATTCCCGTATTTTTGCTTATCATCAGCTGTTATAAAGTAACAGCCATGCCTTGCTAGCTGACTTACTGTTGAAGCATTGTTTCATGAAGCATTCTGCCCTGTTCTTAAAGAGCTCCCTGGGTTTTTATTCATGCTGTAGAGGTTTGGTCAGGACGTGTTGATGGAATTTGTTCATTTTGAGTGACTCATTACTAAGCATTTACCCACACAAAACACATTGTGGGCGCTCCTCGTTATTTCTCATAGTTTGAGAGAGAAACTCATCGCTGTATTTGCGTTTCATGACAATTGAGTTCACTCAGAACTTCTGGCTAGCTTGAGTCCATTTGATAACAGCGGTGAGTGAGGCCAGTTGTATTGACAAGTCTGCTGCTGACCGACAGCTCTGCAGCGTGTGGGTCGCAGAGTGATCTTCAATAAAACTGCAGAACCCGCAAAGCACAATGTCATCTTCCTCCACTCGCAGAGCTGCCAAACTGAGCAGAGACACCGCTGCTAAGCAGAGCGAAGTTGCACTAGGCCAAATCAATTTCAGTAATATATTATGCATTTACTCTGACACGTCACGACCCACACTTTAAGAAAGGTTGATATAGCATATTTTCTCTAGACATAGCACAGAATCTTTTGGCTTATGTCTTTCATGTGCCTTTTTGAAAACTCCAGGCATGCTGCCATGTGCCTTTTTCTCAGGACTGGCTTCTGTCTGGTCACTCTCCCATAAAGCCCAGACTGGTGAAGTGCTGTAGAGACTGGTCCTTCTGGCAGGTTCTCCCATCTTTTTTATGTATTTATTTATTTAACTAGGCAAGTCAGTTAAGAACAAATTCTTATTTACAATTATGGCCTACCCCAGCAAAACCCTGACAGCACTGGGCCAATTGTAATGACACCTCTAGCACTGAGACGCAGTGCCTTAGACCGCTGCACCAATCAGGACCCCATCTTAGACAACAAACTCTGTATTTTACCGGGTAAGTTGACTGAGAACACATTCTCCTTTACAGCAATGACCCATGGAATAGTAACAGGGGAGAGGAGGGGGATGAATGAGCCAATTGGAAGGTGAGTATGATTAGGTAACCATGAACATATTTTTTTATTTTTTTTTATTCCACCTTTATTTAAACAGGTAGGCTAGTTCTCATTTACAACTGCGACCTGGCCAAGATAAAGCATAGCAGTGTGAACAGACAACATAGAGTTACACATGGAGTAAACAATTAACAAGTCAATAACACAGTAGAAAACAAAATAAAAAAATAGTTTATAAACATTGTGTGCAAAAGGCATGAGGAGGTAGGCGAATAATTACAATTTAGCAGATTAACACTGGAGTGAGAAATGATCAGGTACAGGTAGAGATATTGGTGTGCAAAAGAGCAGAAAAGTAAATAAATAAAAACAGTATGGGGATGAGGTAGGTAAATTGGGTGGGCTATTTACCGATAGACTATGTAGAGCTGCAGCGATCGGTTAGCTTCTCAGATAGCAGATGTTTGAAGTTGGTGAGGGAGATAAAAGTCTCTAACTTCAGTGATTTTTGCAATTCGTTCCAGTCACAGGCAGCAGAGAATTGGAACGAAAGGCAGCGAAATGAGGTGTTGGCTTTAGGGATGATCAGTGAGATACACCTGCTGGAGTGCGTGCTATGGGTGGGTGTTGCCATCATGACCAGTGAACTGAGATAAGGCGGAGCTTTACCTAGCATGGACTTGTAGATGACCTGGAGCCAGTGGGTCTGGCGACGAATATGTAGCGAGGGCCAGCCGACTAGAGCATACAGGTTGCAGTGGTGGGTGGTATAAGGTGCTTTAGTAACAAAACGGATGGCACTGTGATAAACTGCATCCAGTTTGCTGAGTAGAGTATTGGAAGCTATTTGTAGATGACATCGCCGAAGTCGAGGATCGGTAGGATAGTCAGTTTTATTAGGGCAAGTTTGGCGGCGTGAGTGAAGGAGGCTTTGTTGCGGAATAGAAAGCCGACTCTAGATTTGATTTTAGATTGGACATGTTTGATATGAGTCTGGAAGGAGAGTTTACAGTCTAGCCAGACACCTAGGTACTTATAGATGTCCACATATTCTAAGTCGGAACCATCCAGGGTGGTGATGCTAATCGGGCGTGCGGGTGCAGGCAGCGAACGGTTGAAAAGCATGCATTTGGTTTTACTAGCGTTTAAGAGCAGTTGGAGGCCACGGAAGGAGTGTTGTATGGCGTTGAAGCTCGTTTGGAGGTTAGATAGCACAGTGTCCAAGGAAGGGCCGGAAGTGAGGGCCAGCTTGGCAATTTAGCCAGGACACCAGGGTTAACACCCCAAATCTTACAATAAGTGCAATGGGATCTTTTAGGGACCACAGAGAGTCAGGACACCTGTTTAACATCCCATCTGAAAGAAGACACCATACACAGGGCAATATCCCCAATCACTGCGCTGAGGCATTGGGATCTTGCATTTCGTCCAGAGGAAAGAGTGCCTCCTACTGGCCCTCCAACACCACTTCCAGCACAAAACTGATCTCCCATCCAGGGATCGACCTGTACCAACACAGCTTAGTTTCAGTGGCAAGTCAGCAGTGGGATGCAGTGTTGTATGCTGCTGGTTGTAGTTATGTCCTCGTGGTCATTTGGTTTTTGGTCCCCTTCCTGATCAAGGTCCTTCTTGTACGGTTGCTCAGTTTGGTAGGACGGCCAGCTAAGTTAGTGTCTATTTTTTCCATTTCCCAATGATGGAGAACACTGTGCTCTCGGAAACTTTCAACACTCTAGAAATTGTTTTATACACTTCCCCAGATACATGGCTCAACACAGGACATCTATGGACAGTTCCTTGGACTTCATGGTATAGTGTCTGCTCTGACATGCACTGTCAACAATGGAACCTTATATAAACAGGTGTGTTTATTTCTAAACTATGTCCAAACAATTAAATTGGCCACAGTTGGACTGCAATCAAGTTGTACTGCCGTCTCAAGGATTATCAAAGGAAATTGGATGCACCTGAGCTCAATTAGAAGCGTCATAGAGAAGGGGTGTGAATACTTATATAAATTAGATTTCTGTACTTCATTTTCAATACATTTGAAGAAAAAAAAATCTCATTATGGGTTATTGTGTGGAGATGGGTGAGAACATCTATTTAATCAATTTTGATTTCAGGCTCTAACACAAAATGTGGAATAAGGGGTATGAGTACTTTCTGAAGGCACTGTGTCTGCCGTATTAAAGCTGATCTAAAGGAGGGGCCATTGCCTCCTCTTCTAACCCCAACAGGAGAGCCCCTACATGGGCATGGATGGGAACTGGCTGGTCTGTCTGGGGTTCCTCTGTGGAGATGACGCTCCTGCCTGGTGTCTCTCCTTTGTTATCACACACAGTGAGGCCATGACCGAGGCATGTGTGACTTCTACCTTCCGGCTCAGCAGCTCATCCTCAGCACTTGGCCTGGTGTCTCTCCTGTGTTATCACACACAGTGAAGCCATGACAGAGGCCTTTCTGACTTCCACCTTCCGGCTCAGCAGCTCATCCTCAGCACCTGGCCTATTCTTAAACAGCCCCCTGCCCCTAGGCCCACTACAGCAGGAGGGATGTGATAGTGCGCAAGTACTATCTTCAGACTCAAGTACAGTATTTCTGTCTTTGCTGATATGGTTTGGTGGAGAGGGATGAGGAGGACTTACATGGGGTTTGGGCACCATTTTTGATGATTAAGTTATTACATTCGTAATTGAGTTGTATAATTAAAGACACAATTAATGTATATTTTCAAGAGCCAATTACAATTTTCAGAAATGTGCTTCCCAGCCAACCTGACAGAGCTTGAGAGGATCTGCAGAGAAGAATGGGAGAAACTACCCAAATAGAGTCTGAATACCTTTCGAATGCACTGTATCTGTCGGAAATGTTGATGTTACAATAAATAAATACAATAAATACGTTTTTATTCTGAACTGGAATAAACTTATTGATGTATATTTTCAAGAGCCAATTTCAATTTTCAGAACTGTTGAGTATGTTTCTCCTCTCATGCAGGAGCAATAAGGGCATAGTTCATCAGTTTTGTGGGGAGGTAAAAAACATATAAATGCTTTATTTATATATATACATTTTTTAAGGTTATTTATTAGGGGGTATTCCAGCACCCTCAGCACCCCTACTTCCCACAGCGATGGATCATCGGATCATGGATCATCGGATCATGGATCATCGGATCATGGATCATCGTTCCCGCTTTTGATGCTATTGATCATAACATTCTTGTTGATCCGCTGGAGAGGTGGGTGGGAATCTCCGGCCTTGCCCTCGACTGGTTCATGTCTGTGTGGCAGATGTTTCCCAGTGAGCATGGGTGGTTCAGTATCGTCCCCAGCACGTATTCACTATGGCATCCCTGAGCGGTCAATTCTGGGCCCCATCCTTTTTTCGGTTTTACTACTATTTACCAATCAGACCCAGTTACGAAGCTGCAGTAGCTTTGGGTGGTCACTAGTGTACTTTCTTAGTACTTTTATTTTATGATGTGAAACATTTTGTTTCTTGTATTGAGAAGCACTCTACATATAGAGTAATTATTATAATTATTTCTGCTATGTACAGCCTTTTTTCTTTGAGCTGATTGCTAATAGGTAGATGTGCTATTTAAGAGTGACAGAACACAGCCCTATAACACAGTAGCCTATTGGTACACTTCAACACAGGTGAGAGAGTTTTCGGTTTGATTACTAAATAGCCTTATTCTGTGTCCACTGTGATCTGATGTAATGGACTTAGTAGTATTATCAAATGATACATTTGCTAGATAGGCAAAAGCATTTAGTTAAATTAAACATTTAACTCTATTATTTTCTCTCTCACTTTCAGGTGATCGTAAGAGTCCCATGGTTGTTTGTTGCTATGTCATTATGACTTTCAGTATTCTCTTTATACAGTAGCACACCAGATGGGGAGTGGAGAGGAGGATGAGAAAGGAGAAGAAATGGACTGTACGATCCACAAAGCATAACAGAACACCCGGTTCCAGTCACATGGATAGATAGAAAGGGCAAAGGGGTCTGTGCATGAGTGTGGATTGATGTCAATGGTTGTCCACCAATTAGGAGTGTGTGGATGTGTGTACAATTTACGAGGGACTCATGGTCTGTCAGTGTGTGTGTGTGTGTGTGTGTGTGTGTGTGTGTGTGTGTGTGTGTGTGTGTGTGTGTGTGTGTGTGTGTGTGTGTGTGTGTGTGTGTGTGTGTGTGTGTGTGTGTGTGTGTGTGTGTGTGTGTGTGTGTGTGTGTGTGTGTGTGTGTGTGTGTGTGTGTGTGTGTGCGTGCAATGTTTACTCCAACCATGTGGGGCCAATGTCTCCTCCACTATCAGATCCATGTTCCAACACTAAAATGTGAGATGTAATATCTCGATGAATGGTTTTTCCATTATTTCTATATAGCCTAGTTCATTCTGAACTTCTGACAGGAGTGGGGCGGGTGTGGCTTCGTGACAATGATTGCAGTAGCAGCTGCTCACCGATTTGAGGGCTCCAACTCAGTTCCACCCCTTGACACCGCCAAAACATCTGCTATGCGGGTGTCTGCTAAAGCCGGGTTAAAGCTTGATCTGATTGAATATAGGTCTTAGTTTCTCCCTCTCTTTGTTCATGGGATCAAAACATTGTTTTCTTTCTACCTCAGCTAGAGGTTGGTAATAGAATTTCAATGTCACGGCTTTCGTAGGAAGAAGAAGAGGAGTCATTGGACCAAAATGCAGCGGGTTACGTGTTCATCGTTCATCTTTATTAGCTTAACTGACTGAACACTGAATACAGAATAACAAAAGAATAGCCGAAACAGTTCTGCAAGGTGGAACCAGCACTAAAGAGAAAATAACCACCCACAACTAACAGTGGGAAAACAGGCTACCTAAGTATGTTTCTCAATCAGAGACAACGAAAGACAGCTGTCCCTGATTGAGAACCATACCCGGCCAAAACATAGAACTACAAAACCTAGACATACAAACATAGAATGCCCACCCACATCACACCCTGAACAAACAAAAAATAGAAACATACAAAGCAATCTACGGTCAGGGCGTGACAGTACCCCCCCCCCCCAAAGGTACGGACTCCGGCTGCAAAACCTGAACCTATAGGGGAGGGTCTGGGTGGGCATTACTCCGCTGTGGCGGTTCTGGTGAGGGACCTGGACCCCGCCCCACTTCTGGCTCGGCCCACTTTAGTAATGCCTCTGGAGCGGGAAGCCTCACCGCCGACACCGGACTAGAGGACGCCACTAGACTGATGGTCGAGTCTGGAGTGAGTGGCGCCTCTGGACTGATGGGCGGCACTGCCGCCTCCGGACTGACGGGCGGCTCCGGTGCCTCCGGACTGACGGGCAGCGCTGGCGGCTCCGGACTGACGGGCGGCTCTGGCGGCTCTGGCAGCTCCGGACAGGAGGACGGCTCTGGCAGCTCTAGACTAGAGGGAGAACCTGGAGGGAGGAGACGGAGAGACAGCCTGGTGCGTGGGGCTGCCACAGGGCCCACCAGGCTGGGGAGACCTACAGGAGGCCTGGTGCATGGAGGAGGCACCGGATGGACCGAGCTGTGGGGAGCACTGGGGCTCTGGTGCGTAGTCTCCTGCATCAAGACAGTGAGGCAACGTTGTTCAATTAGTTTTGCGAAAATTTAAAGATACTGTCAATTATTCTACTATGTATTAATGAGGTGTTATTAACTAAAACAAAGGGACTCCAGTGTCATCCCAAAATCCTTCCCATATGCTAGTTGTTCTGGAGCCCGTGTAGAGCAAATAGCCCAACAGTCCAGAACACACCAGAATTGTCCTACACTATTTCCCAATTCTCAGTTGTTACAGAACACTCCATGAATCACGTGAGTGAGCAGAAGTGTTGACCAACAAGAACCGTGATAGCCTAACCGGCATTGACTGTTCAACACCCCCGCACCATACCTCAATAGAAAACTCTATTCACCATATTAGTATGTATCCGTTCTGGTACATTCCGGTTAAGATAACCCGTCAAGCAGAGCCTGCCCGTAATGCAGTGATAATCAGACCGTGACGCAGATACAGGAGCCACTGAGGAGCAGAAGTCTCAGCCATTACTGCTGCTATCTGATGCCTGATATAAGACTTGAGAGACAGTGCTGGGCTAGTGGACCAAGCTAATGTCTTGGTTGATGATGAAAGAGGAAAGATACGGTGGACTCAGGTCACTTTTTTCCCCCCTGTGTGATGGTAGCAATGCCATTATGGAGGCCTTACGAAGCCAGAGAGATTGTTTTGTCTTAACAATCCGGACCAATCCTAAGGAATCATCAGTGTCCCTGTTTATTCAATCTAGTATCGCAGAGCTGTGATGAAACATTGATGTGAATTATCAACAATGAGCTTGGCTAATACTGATACAGTTTGGCAAATGTCAACTCCTGTGACATTTGCCAGGATATGATGACAATCTCTTTCAAACTAGTGCAGAGATGGTATTTATTTTAATTGCACTGTTCATTGTAATCTGCCTAAATCCTCCAACTCAACTAATAGCGAACGACAAAAAAGGCTACCTGGCATAAAACTCTAGAATACTTTGCCCAAAACAACAGTTCACCCTTTCATGTTGATCATGACGAGACTTGTAAGAAGTAAAGTCTCTCCTGACTCTTGGTAATATATTTGAGTTGGGTGAGGACCAGAGAAAATAAAAGACTGTGGCGATTTCCCATCGAATGTGTCAGTTGGATTTCCAAGCCAATGGTTTTACATCATTACACACACACACACACACACACACACACACACACACACACACACACACACACACACACACACACACACACACACACACACACACACACACACACACACACACACACACACACACACACACAAAAAACATACTTTTGTGGCATGACCTTCTGATCTCAAGCGATTTGACATTTGACTCCTGACCGGAGAATGTGTTTGTTCCTCAGAGAGAGGTCATCCTCTCCAGTGGAGGCTGGAGAAACAAGTCTTCACCAAAAATTAAATAAATAAATATAATCTTCTTTTGGGGGGACTCTTACAGAGAGGTCAGGGGTGTGCGACAGAGAGGGCTTCCTGTTGACGCTCAGAGGGTTAAAATGGAAATAATAATTTCTGCTTGGGCGTTGCTAAAGAAAGTGTATGAACGTCTCGAAAGTGTTTTGTATGTGCATACACTGTGTGTACAAAACGTTAGGAACACCTGCTCTTTCCATGACATGGACTGACCAGGTGAATCCAGAAGAAAGCCCTTATCCCTGTTACATCCACTTCAATCAGTGTAGATGAAGGGGAGGAGATTTTAAGACAATTTAGACATGGATCGTGTATATGTGCCATAGAGAGGGTGAATGGGCAAGACAAAAGATTTAAGTGCCTTTGAACGGGGTATTATAGCATGTTCAAGGTACACCAGTTTTTAGAGTGTCAAGAACTGCAATGCTGTTTTTTTTCTCAATATCAAAAGTTTCCCTCCCACCATCCAAAGGACATCCAGCCAATTTAACACAACTATGGGAAGCCTTTTTATTGTTATTTCACCTTTATTTAACCAAGTAGGCCAGTTGAACTGTGACCTGGCCAAGATAAAGCAAAGCACAAACAACAACATGGAGTTACACATGGAATAAACAAATGTACAGTCAATCACACAAAAGAAAAAAATCTATATACAGTGTGTGCAAATGAGGTAAGATTAGGGAGGTCAGACATTGGAGTCAACATGGGCCAGCATCCCTGTGGAAGGCTTTCAACACCTTGTAGAGTCCATGCCCTGACAATTTGAGGCTGTTCTGAAGGCAAAGGGGGGTGCAACTCAATATTAGGAAGGTGTTCCTAATGTTGTCAACATTCATTTTGTCTTCACTTTCATGATCCATTCCAATGGTGAGTCTAGCAAGAGCCTCTTCATAATAGAAAACATCATTGATGTTTTTGTATCCAATATGTTATGTGATAATGATGATTGTCCTCTGACAGGCCTATTATAATTAGATGAATCATAGTGGCGAGGTAATTTCATTCACAACAAGTGCTGTTTTGAAGGTAGTTGCACACTAGTGGAGAACTTGGGTTTCCAGGATCGTCTAATGTGTTGCTCTCCAACAAACGCTAGACCCAGGGTGGTGGTTCCCTGATGTCTTTGTTTTTATACGACCACTGTGGCAGTTAAAATCTATGGCCTGATTATACTTAATTGCATGTTTAGAAACCACAGTTGAGAAGTGGAGAGTGAAGCTTTGAGCCTGTCAGAGACAGATAGAGAAAGTGGTGTACTGTATGAGCCAGCTGGCTAGGTCTTGGTAACCGTCTTGCTTCAAGAACATGTCCCAATGTATAAAAGTCACAGCCCAGAGGTTATAGTAATTCGGCAGAGTACAGTATACTATATCAGGCCTCTTCATCTTTCCACAGTCCTTCGGTTTCTGGATTCTTGCATTATCATTTACTCTGGAGTTGACCACAGACACAAAACAGAAAACAACTACCCACAAAACACAGGTGGGAAAAAGCTGCCTAAGTATGATTCTCAATCAGAGACAATGATAGACAGGTGCCTCTGATTGAGAACCACACCAGCCCCCTCCGCCTCTGGCTCCCCCCACTTTGGTGGCGCCTCTGGTGTGGGGACCCTCTCCGCCGGCCCTGGACTGGGGACCCTCGTTGCGGGCCCCGGACCGGGAACCCTCATAGCGGGCTCCGGACTGGAGGCCGCCTCTGGAGGCTCCGGACTGGAGGCCGTCGCTGGAGTGGAGAGACACACAGGAGGCCTGGCTCTGGGAGCAGGCACAGGATAGAGATCTACTGGAGGCCTGGCCCATGGAGGAGGCACAGGATAGACCGGGTTGTGGGGGAGCACTGGAGATCTGGTGCGTAGCCTTGGCACCACTCTTCCAGGCTAAATGCCCACTCTAGCCCGGCACCCCTAGAGCGCAGGCACAGGTCGATCCGTGCTGTGGGCGAGCACTGGAGCTTGCACCGCTCCTCTTGGCTGCATGCCCACTTTAGCCAGGAACAGGCCGCACTGGGTTCTCCTGGCGAACTGGGGAAACCGTGCCTAGAGCCGGCGCAGGACTCCCCGGGCCGTGGAGGCGCACTGGAGGTCTGGAGCTCCAAGCTGGTACAAGACGTGCAAGGCTGGGGAGGCGTACAAGAGGCCTGGTGCATGGGGCTGGCACAATCTTCACCAGAAGGCTAGCACGCACCTCAGGACGAGTGTGCAGAGCTGACTCAGGTGACATCAAATCGAGGACACACTCCGTAGGGCGAATGTCGTGCCTCATGCATCAACACAGCAGCTCTCTCATAGCTCTCTCCTCCAATCTCCCCATCAACTCCTTCACTGTCTCTGCTTCCCTTCCTTCGCTCCACTCCAATTTCACCCCGACTGGCTCTGGTTCCATCCTCGGTTCCGCCGACCGCCCCGTGTGCCCCCTCCAAAACATTTTTGGGTGATGCCTCTCCTGGCCACGCTGCCTGGTCCTTTGGTGGTGGATCGTTTTGTAACACTCATCGTATGAAGTAGAAGGAGACCAAGGTGCAGCGTGGTAAGCGTTCATGATATTTAATCAAACTGACCACTGAAACAAAGTAGAACAAAACAAAACAGTTCTGTCAGGTGCAGAAACGAAACAGAAAACAACTACCCACAAAACACAGGTTGGAAAAAGCTGCCTAAGTATGATTCTCAATCAGAGACAACGATAGACAGCTGCCTCTGATTGAGAACCACACCCGACCAAACACAAAGAAATATAAAACATAGAAATAAAGAAACTAGAATGCCCACCCTAGTCACACTCTGGACTAAACAAAATAGAGAATAAAAGCATCTCTATGGCCAGGGTGTGACAATATGACATCTCACTCTTGAACTTATTGAACCTAGCTAATGGCTTCTGAAATTACATCAAGCTTTTTCATAACCGCACATGATTATCCAAATTAACGATGAATTTAGCCTTATGATGCTTTTGGGAAACTGGCCCAGATCAATTAAAGAAAATTGATGGGTGGATTTGGGGGAACTTAACCCATGCACATTATTTGCATTGATACATGGACCCATTGACAGAAGAGATCAGAGAAAAATGCTGTTCGTTTGCAGACAGGCAATATTTCAGATTTGAAGTGGAGAACATTGAGAATCTAACAATAATTTAAAAAAATAATCCTCCTCTAATATCTAAACCACCTGTTCCATGAACTGAAGCGACATTGATTGGTAGCCACATGTAGAGAATGCACCCCAAGGTGCTATATCACCAGTTCAGCACAGACATGGACATAAAACATGAGCTTTCTAGAAGGGCTACAGTCCACCACAATGTGATCTACAGTGAGCTCCAAATGTATTGGGACAGTGCATGTTTTGATGTTGTTTTGGCTCTGTACTCCAGGGATTTGGATTTGAAATGATACAATGAATATGCTGTTAAAGTGGAGTCTGTCAGCTTTAATTTAAGAGTATATTCATCCATACCGGGTGAAACATTTTGAAATTACGGCACAAATACAATACCTTCAAGACATACTAACCTCTCGCCATTACAATAAAAGGGGAGGTTAGAATTTTTGGGACGGGTATGATATTTGTGCTTCGAACTTTCTCACTCATTATTCACAATTCACTCTGGATTACCGGTAATCATGGTAGCATCCACATTCATGTAGAAGAGTTTAGAAACATTCTATTCATATTTACAATAAATGTGACACCAACATTACACAATACATTATTTACCATTCATTTCTACTGTGCACAAAATAATCTGAAATACAAATACAAACAGCAAATGTATCCAACAAATTTGTAGTCACAGGTTTGATGTAATCATTGCATGCTATGAATATGGGACCAAATATATGCTAAAGGTCAAAGGTTTTAGAACACCTACTCTTTCAAGGGTTTTTCTTTAATTTGACTATTTCCTACATTCTAGAATAGTAGTGAAGATGTCAAAACTATAAAATAACTATCAGGGATAAAGGTAAGACCCACATGCAGACTGTGAAGTAACAATGTTTATTGTAACAACAGGGGCAGGCAAACGACAGGTCAAGGCAGGCAGGGGTCGATAATCCAGAGTAGAGGCCAGAGTACAGGACGACAGGAAAGCTTAGGGTCAGGTCAGGCAGAGGTCGGTAATCCAGAGGTGGAGCAAAGGTACAGGACAGCAGGCAGGGTCAGGGACAGGCAGAGTAGTCAGGTGGGCAGGTACAGGGTCAGGACAGGCAAGGGTCAAAAAGGAAGACGAGACTGTGGAAAACCAGGAGTTGAGTCAATCTGCTGGTAGGCTTTCACAAACAAGACGAACAGGCACAGACAGACAGAAAACACAGGTATAAATACCCAGAGGATAAGTGGGGAAGATGGGCGACACCTGGATGGGGTGGAGACAAGCACAAGGACAAGTGAAACAGATCAGGGCATGACAATAACATATAGGGAATAATGTAGCAACCACAAAAGTGTTCAACAAATCAAAATATATTTTAGAATTGAGATTCTTCAAATAGGCACCCTTTGCCTTGATGACAGCTTTGCAACGTCTTGGCATTCTCTCAACCAGCTTCACCTGGAATGATTTTCCAACAGTCAGCACTTGTTAGCTGCTTTTACTTCACTCTGCGGTCCGACGCATCCCAAACCATCCCAATTTGGTTGAGGTCTGGGGACTGTGGAGGCCAGGTCATCTGATGCAGTAATCCATCGCACTCCTTCTTGGTAAAATAGCCCTTACACGGCCTGGAGGTGTGTTGGTTCATTGTCCTGTTGAAAAACAAATCATAGTCCCACTAAGCCCAAACCAGATGGAATGGTGTATAGCTGCAGAATGTTCTGGTAGCCATCCTGGTTAAGTGTACCTTGAATTCTAAATAAATCACAGTGTCACCAGCAAAGCACCCTCACACCTCCTCCTCTATGCTTTACGGTGGGAAATACACATGCTGAGATCATCCGTTCACCCACACCATGTCTCACAAAGAAACAACGGTTGGAACCAAAAACCTCCCATTTGGCCTCCAGATTCAAAGTTGATCCAAAGTTGATGTTGAAAGTTTATTTTGAGATGTGTCTGTTACTTGAACTCTGTTAAAGCATATATTTGGGCTGCAATTTCTGAAGCTGGTAACTCTAATGAACTTATCCTCTGCAGCAGAAGTAACTCTGGGTCTTCCATTCCTGTGGCGGTCCTCATGTGAGCCAGTTTCATAACAGCGCTTGATGGTTTTTGCCACTGCACTTGAAGAAACTTCAAAAATTCTTGAACTTTTCCATATTGACTGACCTTCATGTCTTATAGTAATGATGGTCGGTTATTTCTCTTTGCTTATTTGAGCTATTCTTGCCATAATACGGGCATGGTCTTTTACCAAATAGGGCTATCTGTCATGCCCTGACCTTAGTTATCTTTGTTTTCTTTATTATTTTGGTTAGGTCAGGGTGTGACGAGGGTGGTATGTGTGTTTTTCTTGTCTAGGGTTTTTGTACATCTATGGGGTTGTTGTATATCTAGGTCAAATGTAGGTCTATGGTGGCCTGAATTTGTTCCCATTCAGAGGCAGCAGTTTATCGTTGTCTCTGATTGGGGATCCTATTTAGGTTGCCATTTTCCAATTTGGGTTTTGTGGGTTATTGTATATGTGTAGTTGCCTGTCAGCACTCGTGTTGTATAGAGTCACGGTTGTTTTGTTAGTTTGTTTAGTGGTCTTCGTGTAAATAAAGAAGAATGTTTTCTTATCCGCTGTGCCTTGGTCTACTCGTTATGACCACCGTGACACTATTGTCTGTATACCCCCCCCCACACCTTGTCAAAACACAATTTATTGGCTCAACGCATGAAGAAGAAAATAAATTCCACATGAAGAAGTTAAGATTTTATTTGTATTTTTTTACCTTTATTTAACCAGGCAAGTCGGTTAAGAACAACTTATTTTCAATGACGGCCTAGGAACAGTGGGTTAACTGCCTTTTCAGGGGCAGAACGACAGATTGAAACCTGTTAACTGAAATGCATTCCAGGTGAATACCTCATGAAGCTTGTTGAGAGAATGCCAAGAGTGTGCAAAGTTGTCATCAATGCAAAGGGTGGCTATTTGAAAAATATATATAATATAAAATATATTTTGATTTGTTTAACACTTTTTTGGTTACTACATGATTCCATATGTGTAATTTCATAGTTTTGATGTCTTCACTATTATTCTGGAATGTAGAAAATAGTAAATATTAAGAACCATTGAGTAGGTGTTCTAAAACTTTTGACCAGTAGTGTATACTGTTTTACTACTTTAATACACATATAAGTGAATTTGTCCCAAATCTTTTGGTACCCTAAAATGGGGGGACCATGTACAAAAACGGTTCACCAGGTATGGATGAAAATACATTCAAATTAAATTTGACAGACTGAACTTTAACCTAACAGTCATTGTATAATTTTAAATCCAAAGTCCTGAAGTACAGAGCCAAAAATAATAATAATTGTCACTGTCCCAATACTTTCAGGGGGCTCTCTGTATGTACAACTCAGATCAAATCATACCAATTCAGCTCTGTGGGAGTTTGTATCTAAATGAGCTTTTAAGTTAGTAGTTACACAATTGGATCAACAGAGACCTACTATATTTGCAAGGGGTGATGGTTGCACAACAATAGGGGAGATGCCCAGTTCTTCACATAACACAGTCACAAGTCCTGGTTTCAATTGAAAGAGGGTGGGTGGTTGGGACCTATTGTGTTGTCAGTGTTTTGTTACGCCAAGGGTTGTGCGTTCATTGTGTCAGTGCCATATCCATTGGATTGGAGAGAGACTGGAGATGTGGGGGGAAAGCAAACATCTCACATCTCGGAAAACCATCCCGTTAATAAAAACTAGATGACATTGAATTGCTTTTGACTTATTGCTCATTGTGGATGACAATTTGGAATGCTGCACTTCAATGATTGTTCTTATTGAGTTCATAAGTTTCACTGTTTACACTAACATTTCACGGAACAGTTCAAATGTCTCTAAATGTCAGCGTTGCCTATTAAAAAACATGAAGCTTGTGGTATTATGTTTCTGTAAGATATCTGTTTTTTAGGTGAACTTAATGGACATTATTTATTAATGTGTTGTGTAAAAAGGGACTATTGTTTAGCTTCCAAGAGAAAAGGCCTGGACTGAAGTGACCTCTTTCTGCCGAAGCTCTAAAAAAAATAGCTTGGAAAAGAGGGGACTTGGACGCTGAAAGTGTGGAAAGCAGAGGGCCATGGGGCATGTGTCTTTAGAGACCTGTGCTCATCTCTCTCTCCCACCTGTGGAACTGTCAAAATGGTATGAATGTCTTTCTTATTATGATGGTCCAGTTGGCAATTGGGCTGGGTCAAAATGGAAAATATGATTGGATGGCACGAATAAACATCCAGTCATCTATAACACTCTGGCAGCTACTTGGTCATTTGAGGCACTGTGTTGAGGACACAGTGCTCCCACACTGCTCTCTGTAAGCTTAAAGTTCTTACATTTGACTAGTAATTGTTCTGTCATGAGACTTGGTTTACACACCCTGAAAACCCGAGTGTTGTAGCTTCGGCTTGTCCAACTGTGTTCCAAGGGGATAATGATATCCTATTATTTTTGTCATGACGGAATGATCTCTTCAATCTGTCTCTTCTGCTGTTGCAGTTTGAGGAATGAATTATGATGCCAATCAAATTACGTCACCAACCTCTAATTAGCAATCAGAGTTGTGTCAAATAGTAGATTAGCTTTGTCTCATGGACAAAAGACCAGTCATTGGTTGTGCTGCCCTGTTAGCATGTCAGTGTCACATGCTGCCGCTCCTTGTTTTTCCACTAATTGGAGACCAGCCCTTGTGTGTATGTATTATTCATTTTGCATTTGCTGTGACTTTTAACCTGAGAGTGTGTCCTAATATACTTTTTTATGGTTTTCTGGTTTTCTTTGTATGTCCCTCCTTTTGTGTGTATAATTGATTAATTGCAGACTCCTCCTTGGCTGGTCTCCTTGGAGACAGGAGTTTGCCTGATTGACATACCGAGCTACCACACTACTGAAAAGGGAGCTTTCCGCTCCGCTTTGGGGTCTGTTGATGGTGTTGAAACACTACTGCCGTATTGCAGCGGACTGCTGTCACCGCTGCCTCTACTGGGACCACATCACACTCCCCTGCCGATGACCTTGCAACCAGAGGGGGGGCCCATACATTTGAGTTTTGTTGTATGCTTCTGTTCAGATTGGCTGCCTTTATCTATATCACTCGACTATCTGACAGCCTTGAGTCAACCCAGTGAGCACTGTCTGACAGTGATGTTAACATTTGGTCTGGCCGTGACTTCAACGTCCACAGTAGTCGTTTTCACGAGCGGCCTTTATTTCAATGTCCACAGACGTCCAGACTGGAAAAATACTTCTATGATTGGTTCAGACTTGGTCCAAGTTTAGACGGTACAGTATATAATGTTTTGTATTCTACTGTACTATATTATACTGTGTTGTCCATACTTGTGAAACAGATGTATGATTGTTTTTGGATTTGGTCCAGACAGATCATGTTTGTGCTCAGATCTGATTGGAATAATACCTAGCATGTGTTGTAAGTGTTCATATTTCTATCATTTAGTAGATGTTCTTATCCAGAGGGACTTAGTCAGTACATTCAATTAAGGTAGCTAAACAGTCCACAGTCATGGCAGGAAACGTTTCTGTAACGTTACTGAGACTTTTACAGTACTTGACGTTTTCTGTTGTAAGAAACTTTGAACATGTTCGCTGCCAGTTAATATCTAAGTACATAGGAGCATTAATTCATGTTCCACACGGCATTTTGAATGTGCTATAATGCTTTCTCCAGCAACATGTATATTGACCAAAAATATAAACACATGTAAAGTTTGTTTCATGAGCTGAAATTAGAGATAACAGACATTTTCCATATGCAAAAAAGCATATTTTTCTCAAATGTGTTGCACAAATTTGTTTACATCCCTGTTAGTGAGCATTTCTCTTTCGCCAAGATAATCCATCCACCTGACAGGTGTTGCATATCAAGAAGCTGATTAAACAGCATGATCATTACATGGTGCACCTTGTGCTTGGGACAATAAAATGTCACTCTAAAATGCACAGTGTTGTGACATCTGTTGCGCTGTGTGACATGTTTTGAGGGAGTGTCCAACATAGCTGTTGCCAGAGAATGTAATGTTAATTTCTCTACCATTAAGCTGCCTCCAATGTTCTAGAGAATTCGACTGTACATCCAACCGGACTCACAAACGCAGCACACCCCAGCCCAGGACCTCCACATCTGGCTTCTTCACCTGCGGGATCGTCTGAGACCAGCCACCCTGAAACTGTGGGTTTGCACAACCAAATAATTTCCACACAAACTGTCAGTCTTAGGGAAGCTCATCTGCACGCTCATTGTCTTGACCTGACTGCTGGACAAATGCTCACCTTCAATAGCAACTGGCAGGATTTATGTCAGTTTCATCTGTACCAGACAGATAGTAGGCGAGTTGTTTGACTGGTGTACTTTGTGGACAGAGTGCCTCATTGTGGTATGGGCAGGCATAACCTATGGACAACTAACACAATTACATTTTATCAATGGCAATTTGAATGCAAAGATAATGAAGAGATCCTGACAACCATTGTAATGCCATTCATCTGCCGCCATCACCTCATGTTTCAGCATGATTATGCATGGCCCTATGACGCAAGGATCTGTACACAATTCCTGGTAGCTGAAAAAAACAGCATGATCAACTCTGTGCGAAGGAGTTGTCGCGCTGCATGTGCCAAATGGTGGTCACACCACATACTGACTGGTTTGCTTATTGTACAACTGATGAAACCAACACTTTAAAAGTGTTAAAATATTTGATCAGTATTATTTCCTGATAGTTGTTTGCATTTTCAATATACACAGGACCTTCTAATCAGCAGGTACGCATGGGCAGGAGTTTTGGCTTTCCATGGTGACGTCACCATACAGTAATGTGGTTAACCGACCAATAAAGTTCCAAACCTCTCTGCCAATAACAGCTAGTTTTCAGTTTTCCCATGCCCAATCAGACCAGTCCTAGCAGAATTATTGCTTGAGAAAAGCTATTTTTGCCCATTTTAATGGAAATCTATTACAGTAAGGTACTTCATTTTTACGCAGAAATTAGTTGATGGTAAAAATAAGTCTGCATTAGACTCAAATATGTTGCATGTCTTATTTTAGAATATTACATGATTTTGCTGTGCCTCTACCTCTTGTGTTAACTTATTGATATATTGTAGCCTCCTCCCCCATGACTGGTCACCATGGAGATGGGAGTTGAACGACTAACGAGCTATGTGAGGCTCCTTTATAATTGAGCTCCCAGCTCACTTCTGGGCTGCTGCTGGAGGAAACTATGTCGAACTGCTGCAAAGTCCCTCTTGCTGCAAAGTTCTCGCGTTAACACAGGCGTGAGTGTTGACGAGGACAAGGCTGGAGATCATTCTGTCATGCTGATTGAGTTCGAATAACAGACTGGAAGCTTCAAAAGTAGGGTGGTGCTTGGAATCATTGTTCTTCCTCTGTCAAACATGGTTACCTGCAAGGAAACCCGTTCCATCATCATTGCTTTGCACAAAAAATGGCTTCATAGGCAAGGATATTGCTGCCAGTAAGATTGATCAACCATTTATCAGCTCATCAAGAACAACGTATTCACCTCCACAGAGCTAATGCTGCCTGTTTGATAATTAATTATTGAACATGAATATACCGTATGTAAAATTGACACAGATTGAACTGGATTGAGAACTATAAGACAGCTAGTTAACAAAATATATTGGTTCTAAGCTAGTGACCCACGCAGCATTTCTATTTACTGTATGTACAATTGACACAGATTGAACTGGATTGAGAACTGTAAGACAGCTAATTAAACAAATATATTGGTTCTAAGCTAGTGACCCACGCAGCAATTCTTATCCACACAGATTTGACAACCCTGATCCCACCAGGTCAGGTATACTTTGAAGTGAGAGCTTTGATTTTACACTGTTCACAGCACTTCTTAGCCAGTGGCAGTGGCCTCTCAGGCCCATGTGGGAAGGGCTTGTTAACATACATCTTCCACCCGGGGCTGTTGAGATCATGGCTATCGCTCCAAGGACATTTTGCTATGTTCACAGGAAGCACAGTTACTCGTGACTTTTCTGTAAGAGATTGCATCTTTTGGAGTGAAAGTGACCGACTGAGATTTTACTCCTCTTGTTACTCTAATGTAAGTGGGTATGCACACACACACATGACCAACCCTGCATAGCGGACATTGGTATCTTTAGACAGTCAGGCTGCTCTCTTCACCCCTGAATTTGTGGTATGACATTGTGCTTCACCATCTCATACAATTGTGGATAGAACAATAATTACGTCAACCATTTTACATTATGAGGAAATTGTTATTTTGCTTTGTAATCCTTTATCAATGGCGGTAAGGAGACTGAAGACTATTCAGAAAGAAGTCTGTGTGCTTTACTGTGGTGCTTGGTTTAGCTACCTGTGGTTATGTCACTTGCAGTGCCCTCTGTAACTGGGACAGTGAAGCATTATTTTCTTTTGGCTCTATACTTCAAAACTTGTATTTCAAATCAATAACTGAGGTTAAAGTGCAGACTGTCAGTTTTAATTTGAGTGTATCTTCATCCATATTGGGTGAATCGTTTAGAATTGACAGCACTTTTTGTACATAGTCCACCCATTTTAGGGGAGCAATAGTATTTGGACAAATTAACGTATATATATTTTTGTAAAAAAAAAAGATTTGTGCCCATATTCACGTAAAGACTACATCAAGTTTGTGACACATTTGTTGGATGCATTTGCTGTTTCTTTTGGTTGTGTTTCAGATTATTATGCGCCCAATAGAAATGAGTGGTAAATAATGTATTGTGCGGTCATTTTGGGGTCACTTTTATTGTAAATAAGAATAGAATATATTTCTAAACACTTCTACATTAATGTGGAGGCTACCATGATAATGGATCATCTTGAATGAAGTGTGAATAATAATGAGTGAAAGTTATAGTAGCACAAATATCACATTAACCTCATGGTCATTGTTTGCTTTCAAATCCAATGTTTTGAAGTATAGAGTAAAAAGAAGAAATGCTTCACTCTCCCAACATTTACAGAGGGCACTGTATTTGCGTGTTGACCCTAACTAACATGATTATTATTGGTTAATTGACAGGTCATGTGACTTTATTTGAACATATTTAACCTTTAGAGCTTGAAATGGACACCTTCCATCCTGAGCTGCATTACTTCCTGTGCCCCTTTTTGTTTTCTTTGGATTGTTGGTATGTTTTTTTGTCATTGTTTAGATGTTTTTTTTAACTAGCATGCTTTTTAAAGTTACAAATAGGATAATTATTATAAATTATTGTATTAGGTATTTTGGATCAGAAATCTTTTCGTGCCACTTAATGGTGTCACTTGAATCTCCATTACACAAAAAAAGATATATACACACTACCGTTCAAAAGTTTGGGGTCACTTAGAAAAGCACATTTTCATGATCTGAAATACAGTGTACACATTGTTAACTGAAATTCTTTGGACTAGTTGAGTATCTAGGGCATCAGCATTCGTGGGTTCGATTAAAGGCTCAAAAAGGCCAGAAACAACGCCCTTTCTTCTGAAACTGTCACGGCTGTCGTCGGAATGAGACCAAGGTGCAGCGATGTGACCATGTCGCTTACAAAGGCAATAGTGCCCCTAACAAAGACAACTTACCACAATCACAACAGGGAAAAAAGGCTGCCTAAGTATGATTCCCAATCAGAGACAACGATAGACAGCTGGCCCTTATTGAGAACCATACCCGGCCAAACACAAAGGTATAGAAGACATAGAAATCAGAACATAGAATGCCCACCCAAATCACACCCTGACCAAACCAAAATAGAGACATAAAGGCTCTCTATGGTTAGGGCGTGACAGAAACTCATCAGTTTGTTCTTATTCTGAGAAATGAAGGCTATTCCATGCGAGAAATTGCCAAGAAACTGAAGATCTCGTACAACGCTGTGTACTACTCTCTTCACAGAACAGCGCAATCTGGCTCTAACCAGTATAGAAAGAGGACAGAGAGGCCCCGGTGCACAACTGAGCAAGAGGACAAGTACATTAGTGTCTAGTTTGAGAAACATATGCCTCACAAGTCCTCAACTGGCAGCTTCATTAAATAGTTCCACAAAACACCAGTCTCAACGACAACAGTGAAGAGGCGTCTCCAGGATGCTGGCCGTCTAAGCAGAGTTGCAAATAAAAAGTAATATCTCAGACTGGCCATTAAAAATAAAAGATTAAGATGGGCAAAAGAACACAGACACTGGACAGAGGAAGATTGGAAAAAAGTATAGTCCGGGTAGCCAATGTGCGGGGGGGGGCACCGGTTAGTGGGTCTAATTGAGGTAGTGTGTACATGAATGTATAGTTAAAGAGACTACACATAGATGATAACCAGAGAGTAGCAGCAGAGTAAAGGATTTGTGGGGGGGGGGGGGGCGGACAATGCAAACAGTCTGGGTAGCCATTTGATTACTTGTTCAGGAGTCTTATGGCTTGGGGGTAAAAACTGTTGAAGCCTTTTGGCCCTTGACTGGCGCTCCTATACCGCTTGCCATGCGGTAGTAGAGAGAACATTCTATGACTGGGGTGTCTGGGGATTTTGACCATTTTTAGGGCCTTCCTCTGACACCCCTTGGTCTACACTTTAGCTCAGTGCGAATGTTGCCTGTAATCAATAGATTCTGGTTGGGGTATGTACATACAGTCACTGTGGGGATGATGTCCTGAATGCACTTATTGATAAAGCCAGTGACTGATGTGGTGTACTCCTCAATGCCACTGGATGAATCCCAAATTACATGTTATGTTGATATGATTTTCAGTTTTCTTCCATATTGTAATGATCTTCGTCTTCATCGGATGAGGAGTAGGAAGGATCGGACCAAAACGCAGTGTGGTAAGTGTCCATGATTATTTATTATAACAGAACACGAAAATACAAAATAAAGTGAATGTAAGAAATGAAAATCGAAACCGTCCTGAAAGGTGAAAACACTAAACAGGAAATGACTAACCACAAACACCAGGTGGGAAAAGGCTACCTAAATATGGTTCTCAATCAGAGACAACGATAGACAGCTGCCTCTGATTGGGAACCATACCAGGCCAAACACATAGAAAAGAAAACATAGAAAAACAACGTAGAATGCCCACCCCAACTCACACCCTGACCAAACCAAAATAGAGACATAAAAAGGGAACTAAGGTCAGGGGGTGTTACATATTATTGGTTTCACACTTGTCTCCAAGGATCATAAGGAAAAATCATCTATTTACAAATCCCATTTCCAAACAGATTGCTCATTGACCTTGCGCAAATCAATGTATAAAGTACAATGCATGGGGAATGCTTTTATTCTATAGAAACAATAAAGTAAATGCTTTTTCCACCGAATTTGCTCAAACTTATTCATGATTTCCTCATGCGTAAAGGTGGTGGAATTATGAGTGGATTAAATCAAGGTCAGAATATGGAATATCTGTAGACGCATCCCCGCAAAACCTTAATTTCTTTGATCTGCACCCCAAATGAATAGCGGTCGAATAGCATGATATTCTCAAGCTTAAGTTCAAGGTCAGAATATGTGCAGAGTGAAGTGAATAAAAAGGGAATTAGGTTCCATTTACTTGCGCTTAACTCGGTCAGAATTCCCCCCACAGTGAGAGGGGGAAGGCCAGGGGAGCCTAGTGGGTCCAGTCTACAGTGCTTTGACATCCAGTCACCAATCAACAACATTCAACAACATTCAGCCCACAACAGAGGCCAAGCAATTTTGCTGCATATTTGAGCTCTAGACATGTGAATGAACCACAGTTCGATGCAAACTACAGGCTGAAACCCTTGTCCCTAAATGTGTAAATGGGATATTCTGGGATCTCATGTCACAGGTCGGACATGGAGTGATGTCAGTTATGGACCAACTAAACCCCAATGACAGAGGTCAGGATACCCTGGGAAATAGGTTCGGAATACGTGATACAGTACAGTACAAGAATTCAGTTACTCACTTCAAGCTTGTTGTTTTCTTTGTCTGAGAACAGTGAAGGCTCTGAGTGAGTGTTGTGTAATGAAATTGGCTTTAGGGCTTGTCTCTTTCACTTTACCCATAAGAAATGAGGGAATTCCCACTGCGATAATGAAATTGGGTTTTTTATGGATTGTGCTGGTTGTGCTTGTATTTGAGAGTAATACGCTAATATACAGAAAATATTTTCTGTTGGGGATAAACACTACTTTGATTCAAATCCTGACGCTTTGACCTTTACAACATCTTCTACACTAATTTGATAGTTTAGTATCACACCGTCACACTGTTAATTCAATTACATTTTGTTTGTCAACGAGAAGCATCTTTATTGCTCGGCTGAATCCCACAAACTACCATCCATGCCCATGGGTGGGACTGGTATGTGACATGGTGAGGAGAGAGTGGTTCAGGAGGAATTCTGTCCCCCAGAAAGTGGTGAGCAACACTGGTGAGCAACACACTGCAGTTCTAATATGTGATACATTTCCAGAAAAGCTGCGTTAGACAGGATTAACTAGACATAGTGACCAGCTCCAATAGACAGAAGCGTGCGCTATATGGCAGACCAGTCCAAACTCATCTCTCGCCATGTCCAGCCCACTAATTATCGTAGCCAATCATGGCTAGCGGGAAGATTGGTGTCTTTTTATATGGCTAAACCAACTTAGCTCGTAATTTAACAATATTATTCTTATTTATTTATTAAGGCTTATGAAAGTTCACATGTTCGAGAAGGTATTTCTGTCCAAAAAAACACAGTTTGATTAAAAAACAGATTGCATTCAAATGGCTCTACTGTGAAGTAGTGACCCGAGACATACAACTAGTTTCCTGAAACTGAAGGTATTATCACTGGGATAGGGCCTGGCCTGTGTTAAGTGTTGTAAAGTAGCAAATGTTTTTTTAGGTGTTAAGCCTGTGTTAAAATATGCTTCAAATGATTAAAAGACAAAACAATTATTGCGATTGTGTTAAATTGTGTTTGGGAAATAAAGATGCTTTTAAAAAGCTAGTGGTAGTATTTAATTTAGTACAGAAATTTGGAGGTGACTTAAGTTACTGTGCCAAGTGATCACTTTTTTTTGGACAAGCTATGTTTTCAAAACTAATGTTGGCATGAATTCTAATTATTATCATGGATACACAACATCCTGAAATGTATGCAGATATCTTTGTTGGAAAAAATACTATTTCCCTTGACGGTGATGCTGTGTGTAAAAACAATGGCTCAACTTACCCCACTCTCCCTTACATTCTACTCTGAGCCTTCTCACATATGACATATATCTAGACTATCCTTGATGAGGACAGGTTAACACATGAAATGCTCATTCCTTTACATTAGTGCTGATGTTTTTATTTTTTTATTTTATTTCACCTTTATTTAACCAGGTAGGCAAGTTGAGAACAAGTTCTCATTTACAATTGCGACCTGGCCAAGATAAAGCAAAGCAGTTCGACAGATACAACGACACAGAGTTACACATGGAGTAAAACAAACATACAGTCAAAAATACAGTATAAACAAGTCTATATACAATGTGAGCAAATGAGGTGAGAAGGGAGGTAAAGGCAAAAAAGGCCATGGTGGCAAAGTAAATACAATATAGCAAGTAAAACACTGGAATGGTAGTTTTGCAATGGAAGAATGTGCAAAGTAGACATAAAAATAATGGGGTGCAAAGGAGCAAAATAAATAAATAAATTAAATACAGTTGGGAAAGAGGTAGTTGTTTGGGCTAAATTATAGGTGGGCTATGTACAGGTGCAGTAATCTGTAAGATGCTCTGACAGTTGTTGCTTAAAGCTAGCGAGGGAGATAAGTGTTTCCAGTTTCAGAGATTTTTGCAGTTCGTTCCAGTCACTGGCAGCAGAGAACTGGAAGGAGAGGCGGCCAAAGAAAGAATTGGTTTTGGGGGTGACCAGAGAGATATACCTGCTGGAGCGTGTGCTACAGGTGGGAGATGCTATGGTGACCAGCGAGCTGAGATAATGGGGGACTTTACCTAGCAGGGTCTTGTAGATGACATGGAGCCAGTGGGTTTGGCGACGAGTATGAAGTGAGGGCCAGCCAACGAGAGCGTACAGGTCGCAATGGTGGGTAGTATATGGGGCTTTGGTGACAAAACGGATTGCACTGTGATAGACTGCATCCAATTTGTTGAGTAGGGTATTGGAGGCTATTTTGTAAATGACATCGCCAAAGTCGAGGATTGGTAGGATGGTCAGTTTTACAAGGGTATGTTTGGCAGCATGAGTGAAGGATGCTTTGTTGCGAAATAGGAAGCCAATTCTAGATTTAACTTTGGATTGGAGATGTTTGATATGGGTCTGGAAGGAGAGTTTACAGTCTAACCAGACACCTAAGTATTTGTAGTTGTCCACGTATTCTAAGTCAGAGCCGTCCAGAGTAGTGATGTTGGACAGGCGGGTAGGTGCAGGTAGCGATCGGTTGAAGAGCATGGATTTAGTTTTACTTGTATTTAAGAGCAATTGGAGGCCACGGAAGGAGAGTTGTATGGCATTGAAGCTTGCCTGGAGGGTTGTTAACACAGTGTCCAAAGAAGGGCCGGAAGTATACAGAATGGTGTCGTCTGCGTAGAGGTGGATCAGGGACTCACCAGCAGCAAGAGCGACCTCATTGATGTATACAGAGAAGAGAGTCGGTCCAAGAATTGAACCCTGTGGCACCCCCATAGAGACTGCCAGAGGTCCGGACAGCAGACCCTCCGATTTGACACACTGAACTCTATCAGAGAAGTAGTTGGTGAACCAGGCGAGGCAATCATTTGAGAAACCAAGGCTGTCGAGTCTGCCGATGAGGATGTGGTGGTTGACAGAATCGAAAGCCTTGGCCAGATCAATGAATACGGCTGCACAGTAATGTTTCTTATCGATGGCGGTTAAGATATCGTTTAGGACCTTGAGCGTGGCTGAGGTGCACCCATGACCAGCTCTGAAACCAGATTGCATAGCAGCGAAGGTATGGTTAGATTCGAAATGGTCGGTAATCTGTTTGTTGACTTGGCTTTCGAAGACCTTAGAAAGGCATGGTAGGATAGATATAGGTCTGTAGCAGTTTGGGTCAAGAGTGTCCCCCCCTTTGAAGAGGGGGATGACCGCAGCTGCTTTCCAATCTTTGGGAATCTCAGACGACACGAAAGAGAGGTTGAACAGGCTAGTAATAGGGGTGGCAACAATTTCGGCAGATAATTTTAGAAAGAAAGGGTCCAGATTGTCTAGCCCGGCTGATTTGTAGGGGTCCAGATTTTTCAGCTCTTTCAGAACATCAGCAGAATGGGTTTGGGAGAAGGAGAAATGGGGAAGGCTTGGGCGAGTTGCTGTTGGGGGTGCAGTGCTGTTGACCGGGGTAGGAGTAACCAGGTGGAAAGCATGGCCAGCCGTAGAAAAATGCTTATTGAAATTCTCAATTATGGTGGATTTATCAGTGGTGACAGTGTTTCCTATCTTCAGTGCAGTGGGAGTGCCTCCTCAGATATGTACTGTTTGCAGGCTCACTGAGGTAAAAACGTTTCCTCCCAGCCTCTCAGACATGACTCAGAACAGCTGAGTGTGACGTATCTTACTGAAGGGCCTCCCTCGATCCACGTCTCCTACTAAAGAACCTCTGATAGCGTTGAGAGAATGATCTTTATGTAATATCGATAATTATTGCAATAATGAAACCGTCGACCCAACAGATGGCACTGGAGGGTAGGGCTAACGTCTTATCGGTTCTTAACCAACCATGCTATTTTGTTTGTCTTTTCGTGTTGTTCGTAACTTGTTTGTACATAATGTTGCTGTTTACCGTCTCTTATGACCGAAAAGAGCTTCTGGACATCAGAACTGGAATTACTCACCTCAAATTGGATGAGGAGTTCTTCTTCAATGAGTCACACAATAGGGATATACTACAGACACCAGACCAGGCTCCGATCCCCATGATTCGCTGGAAAAGGAAACGCAGGTTTCGCGGAAAGAGATCAAGAAGCCTTGCGAGGATCAGGTCGACGAGTGGCTAATCTGCCCTTGCCTTCCATTCTGCTAGCTAATGATCAAACACTGGGGAAAAAATGTGACAAACTAAGTGCGTATATCCTACCAACGAGACATTAAAAACTGTAATATCTTATGTTTCACAAAGTCGTGGCTGAACGACGACATTAGGAATATACAGCAGGCGGGTTATACACGGCAGGACAGAAGAGCAGCATCTGGTAAGACACAGGGTGTGGGTCTATGCATTTATGTAAACAACAGCTGGTGCATGATATCTAAGGAAATCTCAAAGTTTTGCTCGCCTGAGGTAGAGTATCTCATTATAAGCTGTAGACTACACTATCTACCTAGAGAGGTTTTATCTGTATTTTTCATAGCTGTCTACATACCGCCACAGACAGAGGCTGGCACTAAAACCGCATTCAATGAGCTGTATTCCGCCATAAGCAAACAGGAAAATGCTCATCCAGAGGCTGTGCTCCTAGTGGCCAGTGACTTTAATACAGGGGAAACTTGAATCAGGTTTACCTAATTAAATGTGCAACCAGAGGGAAAACAAACTCTAGACCACCTTTACTGCTCACAGAGAGAAGCGTACAAAGCTCTCCCTCACCCTCCATTTGGCAAATCATAACTCTATCCTCCTGATTCCTGCTTACAAGCTAAAAATTAAAGCAGGAAGCACCAGTGACTCGGTCTATAAAAAAGTGATCAGATGAAGCAGATACTAAATTATAAGACTGTTTTGCTTGCACAGACTGGAATATGTTCCGGAATTCTTCCGATGGCATTGAGGAGTACAGCATCAGTCACTGGCTTTATCAACAAGTGCATCAAGGGCGTCGTCCCCGCGGTTACTGTACGTACGTACCTCGACTAGAAGACATGGACTACAGGCAACATTTGCACTGAGCTAAAGGGCCGCTGGTTTCAAGGAGCGGGACTCTAACCCAGAAGCTTATAAGGAATGCCCTCTGAAGAAAAATCAAAAAGGCAAAGCGTCAATACAGGAATAAGATTGAATCGTACTACACCGGCTCCACCGCTCATTGTACGTGGCAGGGCTTGCAAACTATTACAGACTACACAGCCAAGAGATGCCCAGTGACACGAGCCTACCAGATGAGCTAACACTGAAACATGCATGAGAACATCAGCTAACCCGGACGTCTGTGACCACGCTGTCAGCAGCCGATGTGAGTAAGACCTTTAAACAGGTCAACATTCACAAGGTCGCAGGGACAGAGGGATTACCAGGCTGTCTACACCGAGCATGCGCTGTCTTCACTGATATTTTCAAAGAAGATAATTGTGGACTACAGTAAAAGGACTACAGTCGACGGGGCTGTAGTGGTACAGGTTGAGAGCTTCAAGTTCCTTAGGCGTCCACATCACCAACAAACTAACATGGTCCAAGCACACCAAGATGGCCGTGAAGAGAGCACAACAACACTTATTCCCACTCAGGAGACTGAAAAGATTTTGGCATTGGTCCTCAGACCCTCAAAAGGTTTTACAGCTGCACCATCGAGAGCATCCTGACGGGTTGCATCACTGTCTGGTATGGCAACTGCTCGGCCTACAAACTCAAGGCACTACAGAGGGTTGTGCGTACAGCCCAGTATATCACCGGGTCAAGCTTCCTGCCATCCAGGACCTCTATACCAGGTGGTTTCAGGGGATGGCCCTTTAAAATTGTCAATGACTCCAGCCACCCTAGTCATAAACTGTTCTCTCTGCTACCACACAGCAAGCGGTATCAGAGTGCCAAGTCTTGGTCCCAGAGGCTTCTTATCAGCTTATACCCCCAAGCCATAAGACTCCTGAACAGCTAATCAAATGGCTACCCAGACTATTTGCATTGCCCCCCCCTTCTACGCTGCTGCTAGTCTCTGTTATTGTCAATGCATAGTCACTTTAATAACTCTACCTATATGTACATATTACCTTAATTACCTCGACACCGGTACCTGTAGCCCCTGTATAGAGTGAGGGAAAAAAAGCATTTGATCCCCTGCTGATTTTTCACGTTTGCCCACTGACAAAGAAATGATCAGTCTATAATTTCAATGGTAAGTTTATTTGAACAGTGAGAGACAGAATATCAACAAAAAATCCTGAAAAACGCATGTCAAAAAGCATTTGATCCCCTGCTGATTTTTCACGTTTGCCCACTGACAAAGAAATGATCAGTCTATAATTTCAATGGTAAGTTTATTTGAACAGTGAGAGACAGAATATCAACAAAAAATCCTGAAAAACGCATGTCAAAAATGTTGATTTGCATTTTAATGATGGAAATAAGTATTTGACCCCTCTGCAAAACATTACTTAATACATGGTGGCAAACCCCTTGTGGCAATCACATAGTTCAGACGGCAGCGTAGCCTAGTGGTTAGAGCGTTGGACTAGTAACCGGAAGGTTGTGAGTTCAAACCCCCGAGCTGACAAGGTACAAATCTGTCGTTCTGCCCCTGAACAGGCAGTTAACCCACTGTTCCCAGGCCGTCATTGAAAATAAGAATGTGTTCTTAACTGACTTGTCTGGTTAAATAAAGGTAAAATAAAATAAATCAAATAAAACATTTATTGTAGTTGGCCACCAGGTTTGCACACATCTCAGGATGGATTTTGTCCCACTCCTCTTTGCAGATCTTCTCCAAGTCATGAAGGTTTCGAGACTGACGTTTGGCAACTCGAACCTTCAGCTCCCTCCACGGATTTTCTATGGGATTAAGGTCTGGAGACTGGCTAGGCTAGTCCAGGAACTTAATGTGCTTCTTCTTGAGCCACTCCTTTGTTGCCTTGGCCATGTGTTTTGGGTCATTGTCATGCTGGAATACCCATCCACGACCCATTTTCAATGCCCTGGCTGAGGGAAGGAGGTTCTCACCCAAGATTTGACGGTACCTGGCCCTGTCCATCGTCCCATTGATGCGGTGAAGTTGTCCTGTCCCCTTAGCAGAAAAACACCCCCAAAGCATAATGTTTCCACCTCCATGTTTGACGGTGGGGATGGTATTCTTGGGGTCATAGGCAGCGTTCCTCCTCCTCCAAACACGGGGAGTTGAGTTGATGCCAAAAGCTCAATTTTTGGTCTCATCTGACCACAACACTTTCATCCAGTTGTCCTCTGAATCATTCAGATGTTCATTGGAAAACTTCAGACGGGCATGTATATGTGCTTTCTTGAGAAGGGGGACCTTGCGGGCGCTGCAGGATTTCAGTCTTTCATGGCATAGTGTGTTAACAATTGTTTTCTTGGTGACTATGGTCCCAGCTGCCTTGAGATCATAGACAAGATCCTCCCGTATTCTGGGCTGATTCCTTACCATTCTTATGACCATTGCAACTCCACGAGGTGAGATCTTGCATGGAGCCCCAGGCCGAGGGAGATTGACAATTCTGTGTTTCTTCCATTTGCGAATAATTGCACCAACTGTTGTCACCTTCTCACCAAGCTGCTTGGCGATGGTCTTGTAGCCCATTCCAGCCTTGTGTAGGTCTACAATCTTGTCCCTGACGTCCTTGGAGAGCTTTTTGGTCTTGGCCATGGTGGAGAGTTTGGAATCTGATTGATTGCCTCTGTGGACAGGTGCCTTTTATACAGGAAACAAGCTGAGATTAGGAGCACTGCCTTTAAGAGTGTGCTCCTAGTCTCAGCTTGTTACCTGTATAAAAGACACCTGGGAGCCAGAAATCTTTCTGATTAAGAGGGGGTCAAATACTTATTTCCCTCATTAAAATGCAAATCAATTTATAACATTTTTGACATGCGTTTTACTGGATTTGTTTGTTGTTATTCTGTCTCTCACTGTTCAAATAAACCTACCATTAAAATTATAGACTGATCATTTCTTTGTCAGGCAAATGTGAAAAATCAGCAAGGAATCAAATACTTTTTCCCTATAGCCACACTATTGTTATTTGCTGCTGCTCTTTAATTATTTGTTATTTACATCTCTTACTCTTTAAATATATTTTCATAAAACTGCATTGTTGGTAAAGGGCTTGTAAGTAAGCATTTCACTATAAAGTTAAATACACCTGTTGTATTCGGTGACAAATAAAGATGGATTTGATTTGAAGACTGGGCCCTAGTGAACACCATCTCTTCAGCCGGTTAGAGGCGGTTTTGAGGTCCACACCGTTTGGTCAAATTATCCCTTTCATGCATCTAGATACCATCTCCACCATAACCTCGGGAAAAGACAGATCAGAACATCAATTCAGTTCAGTACATCTCTAATTCAGGAAATCCAGACAAGCATTCACTATTTGACGAATGATTACTTCGGACCAAGATTCTTGATACACATTTCTAAAACAAATGTCAAAAATTTTAACAACACATTCCAAATTGGTTTATACTCTCCATCACACTGTCAACTTCATTGCAGAGTCATAGGATCAGGAAATTAGACAGTTAATCCTTAGGGAGTAATCTCGATCATCCAGCAGACCCAATCTGGTGAGATTTATCGAAACAAAACAGAACAAACAATGCAACAATACATTCTTTACATTTCTATATATGTGGTGTGTAAACTACAATCCAAAAAACCTACAAAGGCTGGTAATTCACCGATTTTGACATGACTCACCATATGAGTCGTGTAAAAACAACACTGCAAATCAAATTAAAATAGGCTGAAGACAGGTCTATTCTTCTCGTGCCCCCTATTAATTATAAAACTTCTCTGTAATTATCAGCATTACAAATGACCTTCAAATCAGTATTAAATATGACTTTTAAAATCAGCCAACCATCTCACGGCTTAACAGTGAGGGTGATCAAACCACACAGGAAAGTCAGGACAGAGGTCAGAGTTCATTCAAACCCTTCAAATAAGTGTTACTTTCTCTATCAGACCAATTATCTTAAACTGTCAAACATTTCATACATTTCGTATGCCAGGTTTACAGTAAGTTTCTGCAGTACATTTTTTATCAAAATAGTTCACATGTTCAGTTAAAACTCAGAAAATAAAAACTCCATGTGTGTGTGTGCCCCTTTAAGATACCTCAGCAGTGGGCCTCCCGGGTGGCGCAGTGGCTAAGGGTACTGCTGTACTGCAGCGCCAGCTGTGCCACCAGAGACTCTGGGTTCGGGACCAGGCTCTGTCGTAACCAGCTGTGACCGGGAGGTCTGTGGGGTGACGCACAATTGGCATAGCATCGTCTGGCTTAGGGAGGGTTTGCTGGTAGGGATATCCTTGTCTCATTGCGCACCAGCGACTCCTGTGGCGGGCCGGGCGCAGTGCACGCTAACCAAGGTTGCTAGGTGCACGGTATTTCCTCCGACACATTAGAGCGGCTGCCTTTCGGGTTGGATGCGCACTGTGTTAAGAAGCAGTGCGGCTTGGTTGGGTTGTGTATCGGAGGACTTTCAACTGTCAACGACGCTGGGACAATTGTGTGCCACCCTATGGGACTCACAATTACGTCCGGATGTGGCCTGGATTTGAACCAGGGACTGCAGTGATGCCTCTTGCAGTGTTTTAGAGTGATGCTCCACTATTGTTTTAAGTGACATTACCTTCCTGCTTCATTTTACTGGTGTTACCTAAACTACAAAACCAAGCAACAATAATCAGAAACTGTCAAAAAAATGTTTATCATACCTCTACTTCAAATGTCCCACTGCCTGCTCGCTTTCAACCGCAGCTAATCTTTTTTACAATCTCAAGGCTCAATCCCTCTACTCATCATTTAACCTTGTATTTAAACCTCAGTTTTTCAAAATACTAAAATATCGTATCATTAGAGTGCTATCAAGAAAAAACACAGACAACATATTACCATTCACATACTGTCAACACTCACTAAGTTTACATCAATCCTCCTTGTCAATGTCTTCGACACTGTCACCCATCGTAAGGTTTAGAAAATAAAAGAAACCAAACCATGATTATTCACTCCTTACTAGAAGACAATGCACCATATGTATAAAATACATCAGACAATTCTTAAGGAAAAAACACATTTACTACCCACAACTTCGATCCATTGCTGTTGTAGCCTTGTTTTATCATAATCATAGTCACAACTCTATCACAATTGCCTATCCGCTATAATTATAATTCATTAGATTTAGGCACCTGTCTCTTCTGAGTAGGCTACATGTAAGAAAACAAACACTTGCAATTGTATACAAGCATACATTCAGTTCATGATTCACAGATTCAAATAAGACTCCATTCTCACGAGGTTATTCCAGCAGACCATTTAGGCCACACAGTGTATTACATCGAAATCGCCTCGCTATTGATGTCGAATACATTTTCCTTTCAATTTAAAGTAAGCAAGCTGTTAAAACGTTCAGATTGCATCTTAAAACCAACACTGGCTGCTATATTTATCGAAGAACAAACATGGCAATAGTTTTAAATTACAGTCAAAACAAACATAGTAACTAACTTCTGTTCACAGGGAGGCCACTTTAATTACTCCTCCTTTTCGTCAATTCTATATATCTATTTTAGAATAAAATGAAATAGTGTCTCACAAGATTAAAACCCCTTTTTCCTGAGTTGTATTGTTCTCGAAACTCCCTAAAAATGTTATCTTGTTTCGCCGATCGCACTTTACCATATAATGCCTTGCGACCCTGCTCTACCACATAGTTTGCCAATGTGGACATGTTTGGCATATGAGTTTCTTCATATTTTTACACTAATAACAAATTCACTACATATTGTAACAACACAGAACCCACAACAAATTACTGTTGTGCCGAGAGCCTAACTGATAATGAAAAAAAATATGTTATATAGGCACTAAATAATGCTGAGTCAGTCATTTCTAACCTTCCCATAAACCCCCTTGGTTCATGTTCTGGTTATCTGCACTGGATGTTGTTTTACTTCCAACCCGGCATAGTTTCTCAGATGCCAACGAGGCATTGTTCTAAACTTCCAGGCTATCTCTATCAAGAGTCACACACACCACATCTTGTCTATGAAATGCCAACTTTAGGTTTTCATCACCAAGCCATTGTCAGCTCAAGCTATCTCTAGCAAACCCCATTTATCCTTGACCATATGCCCAGACTATCTGCAGGAATCTAGAGTGGAAACCCTCTCTTTAACAATTGCCAGCCCAAGCTTCAAAATACTCATCTCAGTTAACTCAGAAAGGAAGTCAGAGAGCCCTAAAAACCTTACTCTATTTCATAAAACAGCCATCTGGTGAATAAACATAACATCTTGTAATTATGCTACCACATCTCCCTCCCACCAACAGTTCAAGACACAATCTCACTGTGCAGGGGTTACTTTGTAACCACCTATCTCTACTCGACTTGAATGTAACCCACCACTTTTGAACAACCTCAACCATTTAGGTTGGGTGAAGGGGTGAAGGTGAAGTGAAGAATGATGTCCCTTTTCAGTTCTAATTGACAACTATTGGTGTTCCACATGACATTGAAATTGCTAAATTAATAATTGAAATTATTGTATTCGTACAATGGGGACATTATAACAATGTATTTGGGTTGTGTGTTTTCAGCCCCACCTGCCTGCTGTGACCTCTGACCCCAGAGTACATTCCTGACTGTCCCCAAATAGAGGCATCAGTATGTGGAACAATCAAATATACATGATAGAATACAGTACATTAACATAATTAAGTTAATTGACTTCTCAAAATCCTTTCATGTTTCTCTCAATGATGTCAAACTTTTGTTCTCTGCCCTGTGTTTTTTATCCTTATCAATATTCAAAGAGGTCTGATGTATCAAGTACTATAAACACACTTAAAATTGTCTTACTCCTCTGTGCAACAAGATCCTGCAATGGACCTGAACACCAGATTATTAAAGGCTAGAAACCCCATGGTAATTTACAGTAAATGTAGACTTCAAACCGTATTTCCATAAGCCATAAGCAAATGACCGCACAGGATGACCAATAAACCGTCTAAATCACCACACTGCATTACATGTTTCTCATTTGACAAGTTTTGCACAACAGCAGATTTTTTGACTTGGTGCATGTAATGTATAGGATATGTATCATTTGATATCCTTAAAGGATTAAAAGAGAACAAACTCAGGTGACACTTCCAAACAAGGGTTCCAAAAGGGTTCTTAGGCGGTCCCCGTATAATAACACTGTTTGGTTCCATGTAGAATCCCTCTGGGGTCTACATACATGAAATCCAAAAGGATTCTACACTGAACCAAAACACTTCTACCTGGAACCAAAAAAAGGGTTAGCGAAAGGGTCCTCCTATGGGGACAATCGAAGACCCTTTTAGGTTCTAGATGCACACTTTTATTTATATATACTGTATATATAAATATATATATAAATATATATATATATAAATATATATATACAGTTGAAGTCGTAAGTTTACATACACTTAGGTTGGAGTCATTAAAACTCATTTTTCAACAACTCCACAAATTCCGTGTTAAAACTATCGTTTTGGCAAGTGGGTTAGGACATCTACTTTTGCATGACACAAGTCATTTTTCCAACAATTGTTTACAGACAGATTATTTCACTTATAAATCACTGTATCACAATTCCAGTGGGTCAGAAGTTTACACACACTAAATTGACTGTGCCTTTAAACAGCTTGGAAAATTCCAGAAAACGATGTCATGGCTTTAGAAGCTTCTGATAGTCTAATTGATATCATTTGTGTCAATTGGAGGTGTACCTGTAGATGTATTTCAATGCCTAACTTCAAACTTAGTGCCTCTTTGATTGAAATCATGGGAAAATCAAAAGAAATCAGCCAAAACCTCAGAAAAAAATTGTAGACATCCACAAGTCTGGTTCATCCTTGGGAGCAACTTCTAAACACCTGAAGGTATCACATTCATCTGTACAAACAATAGTACGCAAGTATAAACACCATGGAATCACGTAGCCATCATACCGTTCAGGAAGGAGACGCGTCTATCTCCTACAGATGAGCATACTTTGATGCGAAAATTGTAAATGAATCTCAGAACAACAGCAAAGGTCCTTGTGAAGATGCTGGAGGAAAAATCTACAAAAGCATCTATATCCACAGTAAAATGAATCCTGTATTGACAGAACCTGAAAGGCCGCTCAGTAAGGAAGAAGCCACTGCTTCAAAACTGCCATAAAAAAGTCACGCTATGGTTTGCAATTGCACATGGGGACAAAGATTGTACTTTTTGGAGAAATGTCCTCTGGTCTGATGAAACAAAAATAGAGCTGTTTGGACATAATGACCATCGTTATGTTTGGAGGAAAAAGGGGGAGGCTTGAAAGTCGAAGAACACCATCCCAACTGTGAAGCACGGGGGTGGCAGCATCATTTTGTGGGGGCGCTTTGCTGCAGGAGGGACTGGTGCACTTCACAAAATAGATGGCTCATGAGGTGGGAAAATAATGTGGAAATGTTGAAGCAACATCTCAAGACATCAGTCAGGAAGTTAAAGCTTGGTCACAAATTGTTCTTCCAAATGGACAATGACCCCAAGCATACTTACAAAGTTGTGGCAAAATGGCTTAAGGACCAAATCAAGGTATTGGAGTAGCCATCACAAAGTCTTGACCTCACTCCTATTGAACATTTTGGGGCAGAACTGAAAAAGCGTGTGCAAGCAAGGAGGCCGACAAACCTGACTCAGTTACACCAGCTCTATCTGGAGGAATGGGCTAGAACTTACCCAATTTATTGTGGGAATCTTGTGGAAGGCTACCCAAAACGCTTGACCCAAGTTAAACAATTGAAAGGCAATGCTACCAAATACTAATTGAGTGTATGTAACCTTCTGACCCACTGGGAATGTGATGAAAGAAATAAAAGCTGCAATAAATCATTCTCTCTACTATTATTCTGACATTTTACATTCTTAAAAGAAAGTGGTGATCCTAACTGACCTAAGACAGGGACATTTTACTAGGATTAAATGTCAGGAATTGTGAAAAACAGAGTTTAAATGTATTTGGCTAAAATGTACAGTATGTAAACTTCCGACTTCAACTGTATATATATATATATAAAAGAGTGTGAGTCTCTCCTACAGCAGAAATAGCCTTTCAGCTATTTATGGTTCTTGTATGCTAGTCCCCATTTGACCTCCCTCGTGGGAAGAAAAAATACATGCAAAATGCAGGTTGTTTAGTCTTATAGGAGGGATCAAATAAATCTCCTCAATGACAAACAGCCTCTACCCACCTCTTACCCAATGGAAGTCTTGTTTGACATGTGTTTGAAATAAATACAGCATTGCACACCATCTTCGACAGGGGACTTTCCCGTAATGTGACCAGATGTATAATCCAAGCTGTAAACCTCTCTCTCTCTCTCTCTCTCTTTAAAACAGGATGTCAGCAAATCGGTTCATTTGTTTATTGAGGACATTATGGACTGTTTAGCTTGACATTTACAAATCTGTCCATTAGTTTACTCGATTGAGGTGAGTCATGTTTACCTTGAGTACTTTGTCATGAGATCTGGCGAAGATTTCGAACACTGATGGAGGTTTGTATATTACATCTTTGTTTTGTTATGATCTTTGTTTTGTTATGCTTTAATTCAAGGTGTTTCAATACTCACACACTGCATCCCACCCATACACAGTCCCCAAATTAAATATGTTTGATCAGATAGATCAGCATTATGCTTTTGGAGAGAACTGTAACTCACAGATTGGGCCAGTAGCTCTTTGTTGACGGTGTCTTCCCATCTCCCCCATGTCGCTCTGGGACATATATTGTGCACAAGCCCATGGGACAGTACCAAGGTCCATATGTGGTCACTTCCTCCTGAGGGGGGTGGGGGAGGTGGTAAGTGTTAACAGGATGACATCGGCAGGAAGCCGAGAGAGAGGGATCATATCATTTGAAGTAGAATCCCTCAAATATGCTCACAAATCAAGACCATTTGCCGAATTCAAAGGTGCCTGTCACTACCACTAGAAACTACTAGATAAGTGTTTCATGTGAAGTCATTTTAGCTTGCTTATCTTTTCATTACTTTTCTATGGTGGAGGGCTCGATTCAATCCGTAATGCAGAAGATCTGTGCTGTAGCATGGTTTACAGTTTAAAGGTCATTTCCGGTTGAGCCGACGTACGCAGCATTTACGATGAATGCAAAATGCAGAAACATTGCCTTGAAATGTTAATCGCGCTATAACCACTGATCTTCTGTGCTATGGATTGAATCAACTCCTAACACTTTATTTTTATTTTTATCACTAACACGGTCAGAAGCATTTCAGAAAAATAAATTACAAATCTACAATTGGACTGTTGGATCGGTGTGTAGGAGAGTGGTGGATATGAACGTTTCTCCTCGATCATAACCTAAGTGAACCCTCATTAATAGACAGCACAGTATTGCTAATGAAGTATCGGAGTTTGGGCTGGTCATACTACCTTTCCCCTTCGTCCAAGTCCTCCCAAACTCGATCTGGTCCAATCTGAAATGGGGAATTCTTTGTTCAGAGATTTTCCATCAAATGGTCGAAAAAAGGCAGCATAATCAGAAAAGGTCACATTAAGTACTCCCTAAGTAATGTTGTGTCTCACAATAACCATTCCTATAAAAGGTGAGGAAAACGGTCACTGATAAAGGCCATGTTGAGGTTTCTTGCTGATTCAAAGTAGGCCAATCTGTAAATGAGCAACTTGTGGATAATTTGTTTTTATCTGTGAGTCAGTCAACCTAAAATAGCTAGGCTTGCGATGCTTCACCTTGGCAAAACGCCATGAGGGTTTTTAATAGAATATGTGACCGACTGGCTCAAATCGCTATTATGTAGCAAAATTTGAATTTGTGTTTTTTACATTGGATAAAAGTAAAGACTCATGTTATATTGTACACTACAGTTGAGGAACAATGGGAAAGTAATTCTGCTTTTGAGAAAGAGGCCTTTTGAATGTTTTGGTACTTCTGCTGGAGAGCTTTAGCCACACCCATCTCATTAAGGGTTGATCTGATCGTTCTGTACTAAAAACAGCAGTCAAGCACCACTTGCTAGCTACTTCCAGACACACATTTGTAATATATTTTTTATTTTTACTTAACCTTTTTGTAACTAGCCAAGTCAGTAATTTTAAAGAACAAAAGTCCAAAGGCTTCCTGTGGGGACGGGGGCTGGGATAAAAAAAATCGAAATAAATAAATAAAGGACAAAACACACATCACGACAAAAGAGACACCACAACACTACATAAAGGGATCCCTCAGACAACAACATAGTATGGCAGCAACACATGACAACACAGCGTGGTAGCAACACAACATGACAACAACATGGTAGGAACACAACATGGCAGCAGCACAACATGGTAGCAGCATAAAACATGGTACCAACATTATTGGGCACAGACAACATCACAAAGGGCAAGAAGGTAAGACAACAATACATCACGCAAAGCAGCCACAACTATCAGTAAGAGTGTCCATGATTGCGTCTTGGAATGAAGAGAGAGAGAAAACGGTCCAGTTTGAGTGTGTGTTGCAGCTCGTTCCCGTCGCTAGCTGCAGCAAACGGAACAGAGGAGCGACCCAGGGATGTGTGTGCTTTGGGACCTTTAACAGAATGTGACTGGCAAACTGGGTATTGGATGTGAAGGATGAGGGCTGCAGTAGGTACAGTTGAAGTCGGAAGTGTACATACACCTTAAGGGACATCTAGGAGTGCCAACAAAGAAGATGGTCAAAGGTAATGAATGTTTTATATTTTTGTCACGAATATTACCGTAACAGAAGCCCGCACCTCGATATGGAGTCAGCAGGAGCAGCGACCACTCCTCTTCCCACTATGGAGGAGAGAGTCCATCATCACACATCCATCCTCCATCACCTAGGATCAGCGATGGATCAGATGATGGAGAGGATGGATCGTTGGGAGAGGAATGGTTTCCCTACTACCCCACCGACCCTCCCACCAGCAACTCTACCATCTCCCCCCATCTGGATCCGGTTCCAGCGCTCTGCACATGACGCCTCCGAGGAATTACGATGGAGCAGCGACAGAGTGCCAGGGATTCCTGCTGCAATTAGACCTCTACCTGGCCACCGTTCGACCGGCCCCCTCGGAGGAGGAGAGAGTAGGGGTCCTCATCACCTGCCTGACCGGTAGAGCCCTGGAGTGGGCTAATGCGGTCTGAAACGGGCCCGACTCGGCGAAAGACAACTACCCGGAGTTCATCCGCCATTTCAGGGCCGTGTTCGATCACCCTCCAGAGGGTCGTGTGGCGGGTGAGAGATTGTTCCATCTGAGACAGGGGACGAGGAGCGCGCAGGACTTTGCGCTGGAGTTCCGGACCTTGGCTGTGGGAGCAGGGTGGAACGACAGGGCCCTGATAGACCATTACAGGTGTAGCCTGAGAGAGGACGTCCATAGGGAGCTGGCCTGTCGGGATACTACACTTGGCCTGGATGGCCTGATAGACCTGTCGATCCGGTTGGACCATCTGCTAGCTGCTCGTGGACGTTCTGAAAGGGTCCTGTCAGTTTTACCTCCTGATCCTCCTGCCCCTATCCCGATGGAGCTAGGAGGTACCGCGTCAAGGGAGATCGGAGGAGGAAGCTCCTCCTGTACCAGTTGTGGCCAGAGAGTGCACACGTCTGGTCGGTGCTGGAGGAATTCATCTGGGAATCATGAGGGCAGGCAGAACACTCATCGGTCACCCCAGGTGAGTAAGCACCACACTCTCCCAGAGTTTCCTGTTGGTCACATGTTCCTATTAATTTGTTTCCTAAATTATTCTCCTTCTCTCCAGCATAAGGCACTGGTAGATTCAGGCGCAGCTGGACACTTTATAGATCGCGGACTCGCTCAGAGGTTGAGGATTCCGTTAGTAAAAGTAAACCCCCCTTTTCCTGTGCACTCTTTAGATAGTCGACCATTAGGGTCAGGGCTGGTGAAGAGAGCCACAATTTCGTTGGAGATGATTACGCAGGGGAATCACAAGGAGCGAATTAGTTTGTTCCTTATCGATTCACCTGCGTTTCCAGTTGTTCTGGGGATTCCCTGGCTAGCTATTCATAATCCTACGATTTCGTGGAAACAGGGAACTCTACAGGGGTGGTCTGATGAGTGTTCAGGCAGGTGTGTAGGGGTTTCCATCGGCGCTACAACGGTGGAGAGTCCAGACCAGGTTTCCACCGTGCGCATTCCAGCTGAGTATGACGATTTGGCTATCGTTTTCAGTAAAAAGAAAGCGACCCAATTACCACCCCATAGGCAGGGGGATTGCGTGATAAATCTCCAGGTTAACGCTGCACTCCCCAGGAGTCATGTGTATCCTTTGTCCCAGGAGGAGAAGGTGGCTATGGAAAATTATATCACCGAGGCTCTGGGACAGGGGTACATTCAGCCCTCCATGTCACCTGTCTCTTCGAGTTTCTTTTTTGTGAAGAAAAAAGATGGTGGTTTGCGTCCGTGTATTGATTATAGAGGTCTAAATTCCATCACAGTGGGTTTTAGTTACTGATAGAGGAATTTTTAATTCCCTTATGTTTTATTGCCAAAACCAATTAAATTCGCACTCATTTCTAATTCATGATAAGTTGTAAGTTTATCATTTGCATGAATTAGCAAGAGACCAGTCTTAAAAAACAAGTTCAGCATTTATTCTCGATGAGTACTGCCCCAAAATACAAAGAACATTACATTTTAAATCTGAAGAAGACATAAAATGACGTCATCAGTTACACCCCCTCTCCCAGTCTTACAATGGCGTAGTATTCGGTCCTGGAGATAGTTTCACTCCCCTCATAAACTACATTCCAACCTGCCTAAAGGATATACTTCTCTCTGCTAATGGAATCCAACCAAAACATTCTTATCTGTTTGAAGTACTATCTTATCTCTGCTTTAAAACTTTCCCAGGAGACACAGACACAATTAATTTCTGCTTACATTTTCAGTAACAGTACAATTAAGAACCCATACTTTTCAAATCATAACATAATAGTATTAGCATGAATGGTTCTAATCATTAAAGTATACATAATTGATCATCTAAACTATATTTTCCTCTATCAGTTACCCACTACCTCTCATTGCTACGGTAGTGGAATCATTTCACGGAGCGCAGTTCTTCACTAAACTGGATCTCAGGAGTGCTTATAATTTGGTGCGTATTCGGGAGGGAGATGAGTGGAAAACTGCATTTAGCACTATGTCGGGCCATTATGAGTACCTCGTCATGCCATACGGTTTAAAGAATGCTCCAGCTATATTTCAATCCTTCGTGGATGAAATACTCAGAGACCTGCATGGACAGGGTATAGTGGTTTATATTGACGATATTTTGATCTACTCCGCTACAAGCTCTGCGCATGTATCTCTTGTGCGCAAGGTTCTTAGACGACTGCTGGAGCATGACCTGTATGTGAAGGCGGAGAAATGTGAGTTTTCCAAACAATCAGCTTCCTTCCTGGGTTATCGCATTTCCAGCTCTGGTTTGGTAATGGAGGGTGACCGCGTTAAGGCCGTGCGTAATTGGCCGACTCCGACCACGGTAAAGGAGGTGCAGCGGTTCTTGGGATTTGCCAATTACTACCGGAGGTTTATCCGGGGTTTTGGTCAGGTAGCTGCCCCTATTACCTCACTGCTGAAGGGGGGGCCGGTGCGTTTACAGTGGTCAGCAGAGGCGAACGGAGCTTTTCATAAGTTGAAGGCGATGTTTACTAAGGCGCCGGTGTTGGCACATCCGGACCCTTCTTTGGCATTTATAGTAGAGGTGGACGCATCCGAGGCTGGGGTTGGAGCGGTGCTCTCACAGCGTTCGGGTGTGCCACCGAAGCTCCGCCCCTGTGCTTTTTTTTCTAAGAAACTCGGGCCAGCGGAGTAATTTTTGGAATTATGATGTGGGGGATAGGGAGTTGTTGGCTATGGTTAAGGCCCTGAAGGTGTGGAGACACTGGCTTGAGGGGGCTAAGCACCCTTTCCTTATCTGGACTGACCATCGTAACCTGGAGTATATCCGATCAGCTAGGAGACTGAATCCTCATCAGGCAAGGTGGGCCATGTTTTTTTGGATTTCGTTTCACTATCTCATATAGACCAGGTTCCCTCAACACTAAGGCTGACGCGCTGTCAAGACTCTATGACACTGAGGACAGGTCCATCGATCCTACTCCCATCATTCCGGCAGCTAAGCTGGTGGCACCGGTAGTATGGGATGTGGACGCGGACATCGAGCGGGCGCTAAGGGGGGAACCTACGCCTCCACAGTGTCCGGAGGGTCGTAGGTATGTGCCGCTGGCTGTTCGTGATCAATTGATTCGATGGGCTCATTGTCTACCCTCGTCGGGTCACCCAGGTATTTATAGGACAGTGAGAGGTCTTGAGAGGAAGTACTGGTGGCCCACTTTGAGGAGGGTTGTGCGATTCTATGTTTCCTCCTGTTCGGTGTGCGCCCAGAGTAAGGCTCCTAGACACCTGCCAAGAGGTAAATTACAACCTCTTCCCGTTCCACAACGGCCGTGGACCCATCTTTCGGTGGATTTTCTTACTGACCTCCCCCCCTCTCAGGGTAACACTACTATCCTGGTCGTTGTGGATCGGTTCTCTAAGTCCTGCCGTCTTATCCCATTGCCCGGTCTCCCTACGGCCCTACAGACTGCGGAAGCTCTTTTCACCCATGTCTTCCGGCACTACGGGGTGCCCGAGGATATAGTTTCTGATCGGGGCCCCCAATTTATCTCCCGTGTTTGGAGGGCATTTATGGAACGTCTGGGGGTCTCGGTCAGCCTTACCTCAGGGTATCACCCGGAGAGTAATGGTCAGGTGGAGAGAGTTAACCAGGAGGTGGGTAGGTTTCTGCGGTCGTATTGCCAGGACCGGCCAGGCGAGTGGGCGAGATATATTCCCTGGGCAGAAATAGCCCAGAATTCACTAAGCCACTCTTCTACCAACATGTCACCATTTGAGTGCGTGTTGGGGTACCAGCCGGTCCTGGCACCGTGGCATCAGAGCCAGACTGAGGCTCCTGCGGTGGAGGAGTGGGTACAGCGCTCTAAGGAGACCTGGAGGGCAGTCCAAGAGTCATCTACGCTCACCACGCGCTCTCCCAGTTCCAGCGAGTATAAGGCAGAAGAAGAGCGCTGACCGTCACCGCAGTGAGGCCCCTCTCTAGTAGGGAAGTCCCCTCCCTCGGTTATGACAACACTGCGAGCTCCACCTTCGCCCGCCCATGCTCTGAGTTTGCACCTGGGGACAGGGTCTGGCTCAAAACCTGCCTCTCCGCTTGCCCTGCCGGAAGCTGGGTCCGCAGTGTATAGGGTCATTTAAAGTCCTGAGGAGAATAAATGAGGTTTGTTATCGATTATTACTTCCTTCGTACCATCGTATTAACCCCTCATTTCATGTGTCTCTTCTCAGGCCGGTGGTAGCTGGTCCCATGCAGGAAAATGAGGTACCGGAGGTTCCTCCGCCCCCTCTGGACATCGAGGGGTCCCCGGCGTACAAGATACGAGCTATTCTGGACTCGGGACGCCGGGTGAGAGGCTTGCAGTACCTCGTCGACTGGGAGGGGTACGGTCCGGAGGAGAGGTGCTGGGTTCCGGTGAGGGATATTCTAGACCCATCCATGTTGAGTGAATTCCATCGCCTCTGTCCGGATCGCCCAGCGCCTCGGCCTCCGGGTCGTCCCCGAGGCCGGCGTCGGAGAGCTGCGGGAGCTACGCGTCAGGAGGGGGACTGTCACGAATATTACCACGGTTGACAACTCCACTGTGTCCTCCTCCCAGAGCGCCAAGAACCTTGGTGTGATCCTGGACAACACCCTGTCGTTCTCAACTAACATCAAGGCGGTGGCCCGTTCCTGTAGGTTCATACAACATTGCCTCGGCGCAGTTCCTAATCCAGGCACTTGTCATCTCCGTCTGGATTACTCGCTGTTGGCTGGGAAGGTGACTCCCCTTCTTGTTCGGGTGGCGCTCGGCGGTCGTCGTCGCCGGTCTACTAGCTATCGCCGATCCATTGTTCTGTGTTGGTTTAGTTTTGTCTAATTGGTAGCACCTGTTTCTAGTTTGGTTGTTAGGATAGGGTTATATATAGTCTGTTTAGCCCGCTTCTGTTTCGTGCGGGCTTCTTCGTCTGTTTTGTAGTTTGAGTGTATTTTTGTTGGCATTTGGGTTTCACGCTGTCCGTTTATATTTCTGTTCATTTGTGTTTCCACTTTGTACATGTTGTGTTTCCGGGACATTAAAGCGTGTTGTTTTTCCCACATCTTTTGCTCTCTGCGCCTGACTCCACACCTCTTCACTCATTTACCGTAACAATTTTATTGTGCGGTTTGTGTAGCGCCGAGTATGCTAATTATTTTGTTTACGTCCCCTGCGGGTCTTTTGTGGTGTTACATGCTATCAGATAATAGCTTCTCATGCTTTCGCCGAAAAGCATTTTAAAAATATGACTTGTTGCCTAGATTCACAACGAGTGTAGCTTTAATTCAATACCCTGCATGTGTATTTTAATGAACTTTTGAGTTTTAACTAATACTATTAGCATTTAGCGTAGTGCATTTGCATTTCCAGAGCTCTAGATGGGACGCCTGCGTGCCAGGTAGGAGCAAGTGGTTAACCAAATACATCTAAACTCAGATTTTCACAATTCCTGACATTTAATCCTAGTGAAAATTCCCTGTTTTAGGTCAGTTAGGATCACCACTTTATTTTAAGCATGTGAAATGCCAGAATAATAGTAGAGAGAATGATTAATTTCATCACATTCCCAGTGGGTCTGAACTTTACATACAACCAATTAGTATTTGGTAGCATTGCCTTTAAATTGTTTAACTTGGGTCAAACGTTTTGGGTAGCCTTCCACAAGCTTCCAAATATAAGTTGGGTGAATTTTGGCCCATTCCTCCTGATTGAGCCGGTGTAACTGAGTCAGGTTTGTAGGCCTCCTTGCTTGCACACGCTTTTTCAGATCCGCCCACAAATGTTCAATAGGATTGAGTTTAAAGGTTTGTGATGGCCACTCAAATACCTTGACTTTGTTGCGCTTAAGCAATTATGCCACAAATTTGGAAGTATTCTTGGAGTCATTGTCCATTTGGAAGACCCACTTGCGACCAAGTTTTAACTTCCTGACTGATGTCTTGAGATGTTGCTTCAGAATATCCACATAATTTTCCTTTGATCATGATGCCATCTATTTTGTGAAGTGCACCAGTCCCTCCTGCAGCAAAGCACCCCCACAACATGATGCTGCCACCCCCGTGCTTCACAGTTGGGATGGTGTTCTTTGGCTTGCAAGCCTCCCCCTTTTTCCTGCAAACATAACGATGGTCATTATGGCCAAACAGTTCTATTTTGTTTCACCAGACCAGAGGACATTTCTCCAAAAAGTACGATCTTTGTCCCCATGTGCAGTTGCAAACCATAGTCTGGGTTTTTAACCTTTTAGGGATAGGGGGCAGAATTTTCACTTTGGATGAATTGCGTGCCCATATAGAACTGCCTCCTGTTCTGTCCCAGATGCTAATATATGCATAGTATTATTAATATTGGATAGAAACCACTCTGAAGTTTCTAAAACTGTTTGAATTATGTCTGTGAGGATAACAGAACTCATAGGGCAGGTCTGTTCGCACTTCCTATGCCTTCCACTAGATGTCAACAGTCAGTAGAACGTCAGTAGAACGTGGAATGAAGCCTCTAGTGTGATGTGGGACAGCTATTTGAGTCACTGGTCTGGCAGAATGCAAGTTCCTGGTTATGCACAGTAGTCAAACAAATGCTCCGGTTGAAACGTTATTGGATATATATGATAATAACATCCTGAAGATTGATTCTCTACTTAGTTTGACCAGTTTATTCGACCTGTTGAAACTATTTGATATGTGAAACTATTCTAACTGAACATTTTCTTTCACAGTGACACTGACTCCGAATGGGAGTCTTATCCGGTGTCCTGTGTGAATTTAAGTATGCTCTCTCTAATTCTCTCTTTCTCTCTCTCGGAGGACCTGAGCCCTTGGACCATGCATCAGGACTACCTGGCATGATGACTCATTGCTGTCCCCAGTCCACCTGGCCTTGCCGCTGTTCCAGTTTCAACTGTTCTGCCTGCGGCTATGGAATCCTAAACTGTTCATTTTTACTCTTGAGGTGCTGTCCTATTGCACCCTCTACAACCACTGTGATCTCCACACGGCACAGCCAGAAGAGGACTGGCCACCCCTCATAGCCTGGTTCCTCTTTAGGTTTCTTCCTATCTTTTTGCCTTTCTAGGGAGTTTTTCCTAGCCACCGTGCTTCTACACCTGCATTGCTTGCTGTTTGGGGTTTTAGGCTGGGGCTATATAAATTGATTTGATTTGATAGAGGACTGAGGGTCTTCCAAATATTGAAAGTGTGCAAATAGTTACCCATGTTATTTTGTAAATGTATTAAGTTTCATATTTTTTTATCAATAATTATTTTTTTCCATTATTTTTTTATTTAATTTATTTTTCTCAATTTTTTTTTTGGGGGGGGGTGTGTGTTAGAATACCATTTTGGTATTTTGTATATAGTTATTTGTTTCAAATGTATACCTTGGCCACTTTGGGTACATTTGCTACTTGTGTGGGACACCTGGGTGACTTCATGATAAATGTCATGTAGCACACTCATTTTGGAAGTTATCATTCTGAAACTTTGCACAAGTACTGTTGCGCTCTTATATTTCTCACTGAAAGTGTCCCCATCATCGTATCTGAATGTTTGTTTTATCTTGTTCATTTTAAAGATCATACAAAAATAAGAATAAAATCCGTATGTTTTTTTTCATTGTTTTATCTAAACCAAATCTGCCTATAGCTCAGGCCTGAAGCAAGGATATGCATATTCTCGGTACCATTTGAAAGGAAATACTTTGAAGTTTATGGAAATGTGAAAGGAACATATTAAAATATAACAGAATTGATCTGGTAAAAGATCATACCAAAAAAACACCATTGTTTTTAATTTTTTGTGACATCATCTTTGAAATGCAAGAGAAAGGCCATAATGTATTATTCCAGCCCAGTTGTAATTTAGATTTTGACCAGCAGAGATCGTCAGTGTATGTGCAAAGTTTTAGACTGATCCAATTAACCATTGCATTTCCAAATGTTGTATCAAGACTACCCAAATGTGCCTAATTTGTTTATAGATAACTTTTCCTGTTCTAAATTGTTTACTCTCCTCAAACAGTAACATGTATTCTTTCACTGTAATAGCTAATGTGAATTGGACAGTGCAATTAGATTAACAAAAATTTAAACTTTCTGCCAATATCAGATATGTCTATATCCTTGGAAATGTTCTTGTTACTTACAACCTCATGCTAATCGCATTAGCCTATGTTAGCTCAACCGTCCATTGGAAGCGACACCGGTCCTGAAGAAGTCCACATCTCAGTAATGACCAAAACATCTTGATTGGAGCTGTGAACCCACACTTTCAATTGATCCACTTTAGGTAATAAGCTTCCAGTGTTAACTTGCAGAAAACCCAGCCTTTTACGAAATCAGAAATCAGAGCACCTATCAGAATTGTGGCTAGCAACAGGTGGGCCAGGGTGTACATGCACATTGCCAGATATCATCAGCAGTAATACAATTAGGGCACAGCAGAGGACAGGGAGAGCTCTGCAGTGTTGATTTATGACATTTGAATATGCATTAGATTGCAACTTGATCACATTGTACAGCAATTTCATCAGGTAACATGAAAACATAACCGGCGAGAGGTAGTTAGAATAGGATGGGACGCTAAGAGTGTAACCAATAGAGAGACTCCCAAGTGTGGGAACAAACCGTCTGTCCATTGGTTGGGTAAACAAGCACATTCAAAGTAAACTAAGCATGCAGGAGTCACTGTAAAGTCCATGGAGAATAAGAACACCTCCTCCCAGCTGCCCACTGCACTGAAGATAGGAAACACTGTCACCACTGATAAATCCACCATAATTGAGAATTTCAATAAGCATTTTTCTACGGCTGGCCATGCTTTCCACCTGGCTACTCCTACCCCGGTCAACAGCACTGCACCCCCAACAGCAACTCGCCCAAGCCTTCCCCATTTCTCCTTCTCCCAAATCCATTCAGCTGATGTTCTGAAAGAGCTGAAAAATCTGGACCCCTACAAATCAGCCGGGCTAGACAATCTGGACCCTTTCTTTCTAAAATTATCTGCCGAAATTGTTGCCACCCCTATTACTAGCCTGTTCAACCTCTCTTTCGTGTCATCTGAGATTCCCAAAGATTGGAAAGCAGCTGCGGTCATCCCCCTCTTCAAAGGGGGGACACTCTTGACCCAAACTGCTACAGACCTATATCTATCCTACCATGCCTTTCTAAGGTCTTCGAAAGCCAAGTCAACAAACAGATTACCGACCATTTCGAATCTAACCATACCTTCTCTGCTATGCAATCTGGCTTCAGAGCTGGTCATGGGTGCACCTCAGCCACGCTCAAGGTCCTAAACGATATCTTAACCGCCATCGATAAGAAACATTACAGTGCAGCCGTATTCATTGATCTGGCCAAGGCTTTCGATTCTGTCAACCACCACATCCTCATCGGCAGACTCGACAGCCTTGGTTTCTCAAATGATTGCCTCGCCTGGTTCACCAACTACTTCTCTGATAGAGTTCAGTGTGTCAAATCGGAGGGTCTGCTGTCCAGACCTCTGGCAGTCTCTATGGGGGTGCCACAGGGTTCAATTCTTGGACCGACTCTCTTCTCTGTATACATCAATGAGGTCGCTCTTGCTGCTGGTGAGTCCCTGATCCACCTCTACGCAGACGACACCATTCTGTATACTTCCGGCCCTTCTTTGGACACTGTGTTAACAACCCTCCAGGCAAGCTTCAATGCCATACAACTCTCCTTCCGTGGCCTCCAATTGCTCTTAAATACAAGTAAAACTAAATCCATGCTCTTCAACCGATCGCTACCTGCACCTACCCGCCTGTCCAACATCACTACTCTGGACGGCTCTGACTTAGAATACGTGGACAACTACAAATACTTAGGTGTCTGGTTAGACTGTAAACTCTCCTTCCAGACCCATATCAAACATCTCCAATCCAAAGTTAAATCTAGAATTGGCTTCCTATTTCGCAACAAAGCATCCTTCACTCATGCTGCCAAACATACCCTTGTAAAACTGACCATCCTACCAATCCTCGACTTTGGCGATGTCATTTACAAAATAGCCTCCAATACCCTACTCAACAAATTGGATGCAGTCTATCACAGTGCAATCCGTTTTGTCACCAAAGCCCCATATACTACCCACCATTGCGACCTGTACGCTCTCGTTGGCTGGCCCTCGCTTCATACTCGTCGCCAAACCCACTGGCTCCATGTCATCTACAAGACCCTGCTAGGTAAAGTCCCCCCTTATCTCAGCTCGCTGGTCACCATAGCATCTCCCACCTGTAACACACGCTCCAGCAGGTATATCTCTCTGGTTACCCCCAAAACCAATTCTTTCTTTGGCCGCCTCTCCTTCCAGTTCTCTGCTGCCAGTGACTGGAACGAACTGCAAAAATCTCTGAAACTGGAAACACTTATCTCCCTCACTAGCTTTAAGCACCAACTGTCAGAGCATCTTACAGATTACTGCACCTGTACATAGCCCACCTATAATTTAGCCCAAACAACTACCTCTTTCCCAACTGTATTTAATTTATTTATTTATTTTGCTCCTTTGCACCCCATTATTTTTATGTCTACTTTGCACATTCTTCCATTGCAAAACTACCATTCCAGTGTTTTACTTGCTATATTGTATTTACTTTGCCACCATGGCCTTTTTTGCCTTTACCTCCCTTCTCACCTCATTTGCTCACATTGTATATAGACTTGTTTATACTGTATTATTGACTGTATGTTTGTTTTACTCCATGTGTAACTCTGTGTCGTTGTATCTGTTGAACTGCTTTGCTTTATCTTGGCCAGGTCGCAATTGTAAATGAGAACTTGTTCTCAACTTGCCTACCTGGTTAAATAAAGGTGAAATAAATAAAAATGAGGCAAATAGCATAAAGCACAAGAAAACAGTATAATGACTTGGGCCTAGCCATTGTAAGTTCAGAGTCATTCGCACCAGGCAAGCAAAAGCTTGGGAGTGTGGCGGGGGTACCTGTACCAGACGGGGGGAGACAGGCCAGGGAAGATGATGAACAGATCACCAGGTGAAATCCAAGAGGCAGGCATTGGGAGTAGGTGTTACATTTGTTTTAGGCAGATTATTTGTAGAAAATGCCAGGGGATGGTCCTTGAACAGCGGGAGGGGGCTTCAAAGGACTCTTGCCTTCTTTTAACGCAACGTAACGTAAACAACACTACTAGCTAGCCAGCTAGCCCCGAACAGCAGCACTGTAGAAACTATTACACTCAACGGAACGACTTGATTAGTGTAGTGTCAACAACGCACCCACTGCCAGCTAGCCTACTTCAGCAGTACTGTATCATTTTAATCATTTTAGTCAATAAGATTCTTGCTACGTAGCTTAACTTTCTGAACATTCGAGACGTGTAGTCCACTTGTCATTCCAATCTCCTTTGCATTAGCGTAGCCTCTTCTGTAGCCTGTCAACTATGTGTCTGTTTATCCCTGTTCTCTCCTCCTGCACAGACCATACAAACGCTCCACATCGCGTGGCCACGGCCACCCTAATCTGGTGGTCCCAGCGTGCACGACCCACGTGGAGTTCCAGGTCTCCGGTAGCCTCTGGAACTGCCGATCTGCGGTCAACAAGGCAGAGTTCATCTCAGCCTATGCCTCCCTCCAGTCCGTCGACTTCTTGGCACTAACGGAAACATGGATCACCACAGACAACACTGCTACTCCTACTGGTCTCTCTTCGTCCGCCCACGTGTTCTCGCACACCCCGAGAGCTTCTGGTCAGCGGGGTGGTGGCACCGGGATCCTCATCTCTCCCAAGTGGTCATTCTCTCTTTTTCCCCTTACCCATCTGTCTATCGCCTCCTTTGAATTCCATGCTGTCACAGTTACCAGCCCTTTCAAGCTTAACATCCTTATCATTTATCGCCCTCCAGGTTCCCTCGGAGAGTTCATCAATGAGCTTGATGCCTTGATAAGCTCCTTTCCTGAGGACGGCTCACCTCTCACAGTTCTGGGCGACTTTAACCTCCCCACGTCTACCTTTGACTCATTCCTCTCTGCCTCCTTCTTTCCACTCCTCTCCTCTTTTGACCTCACCCTCTCACCTTCCCCCCTACTCACAAGGCAGGCAATACGCTCGACCTCATCTTTACTAGATGCTGTTCTTCCACTAACCTCATTGCAACTCCCCTCCAAGTCTCCGACCACTACCTTGTATCCTTTTCCCTCTCGCTCTCATCCAACACCTCCCACACTGCCCCTACTCGGATGGTATCGCGCCGTCCCAACCTTCGCTCTCTCTCCCCCGCTACTCTCTCCTCTTCCATCCTATCATCTCTTCCCTCCGCTCAAAACTTCTCCAACCTATCTCCTGATTCTGCCTCCTCAACCCTCCTCTCCTCCCTCTCTGCATCCTTTGACTCTCTATGTCCCCTATCCTCCAGGCCGGCTCGGTCCTCCCCTCCTGCTCCGTGGCTCGATGACTCATTGCGAGCTCACAGAACAGGCCTCCGGGCAGCCGAGCGGAAATGGAGGAAAACTCGCCTCCCTGCGGACCTGGCATCCTTTCACTCCCTCCTCTCTACATTTTACTCCTCTGTCTCTGCTGCTAAAGCCACTTTCTACCACGCTAAATTCCAAGCATCTGCCTCTAACCCTAGGAAGCTCTTTGCCACCTTCTCCTCCCTCCTGAATCCTCCTCCCCCTCCCCCCCCCTCCTCCCTCTCTGCAGACGACTTCGTCAACCATTTTGAAAAGAAGGTCGACGACATCCGATCCTCGTTTGCTAAGTCAAATGACACCGCTGGTTCTGCTCACACTGCCCTACCCTGTGCTCTGACCTCTTTCTCCCCTCTCTCTCCAGATGAAATCTCGCGTCTTGTGACGGCCGGCCGCCCAACAACCTGCCCGCTTGACCCTATCCCCTCCCCTCTTCTCCAGACCATTTCCGGAGACCTTCTCCCTTACCTCACCTCGCTCATCAACTCATCACTGACCGCTGGCTACGTCCCTTCCGTCTTCAAGAGAGCGAGAGTTGCACCCCTTCTGAAAAAACCTACACTCGATCCCTCCGATGTCAACAATTACAGACCAGTATCCCTTCTTTCTTTTCTCTCCAAAACTCTTGAACGGGCCGTCCTTGGCCAGCTCTCCCGCTATCTCTCTCTGAATGACCTTCTTGATCCAAATCAGTCAGGTTTCAAGACTAGTCATTCAACTGAGACTGCTCTCCTCTGTATCACGGAGGTGCTCCGCACTGCTAAAGCTAACTCTCTCTCCTCTGCTCTCATCCTTCTAGATCTATCGGCTGCCTTCGATACTGTGAACCATCAGATCCTCCTCTCCACCCTCTCCGAGTTGGGCATCTCCGGCGCGGCCCACGCTTGGATTGCGTCCTACCTGACAGGTCGCTCCTACCAGGTGGCGTGGCGAGAATCTCTCTCCTCACCACGCGCTCTCACCACTGGTGTCCCCCAGGGCTCTGTGCTAGGCCCTCTCCTATTCTCGCTATACACCAAGTCACTTGGCTCTGTCATAGCCTCACATGGTCTCTCCTATCATTGCTATGCAGACGACACACAACTAATCTTCTCCTTTCCCCCTTCTGATGACCAGGTGGCGAATCGCATCTCTGCATGTCTGGCAGACATATCAGTGTGGATGACGGATCACCACCTCAAGCTGAACCTCGGCAAGACGGAGCTGCTCTTCCTCCCGGGGAAGGACTGCCCGTTCCATGATCTCGCCATCACAGTTGACAACTCCATTGTGTCCTCCTCCCAGAGCGCTAAGAACCTTGGTGTGATCCTGGACAACACCCTGTCGTTCTCAACCAACATCAAGGCGGTGGCCCGTTCCTGTAGGTTCATGCTCTACAACATCCGCAGAGTACGACCCTGCCTCACACAGGAAGCGGCGCAGGTCCTAATCCAGGCACTTGTCATCTCCCGTCTGGATTACTGCAACTCGCTGTTGGCTGGGCTCCCTGCCTGTGCCATTAAACCCTTCAACTCATCCAGAACGCCGCAGCCCGTCTGGTGTTCAACCTTCCCAAGTTCTCTCACGTCACCCCGCTCCTCCGTTCTCTCCACTGGCTTCCAGTTGAAGCTCGCATCCGCTACAAGACCATGGTGCTTGCCTACGGAGCTGTGAGGGGAACGGCACCTCAGTACCTCCAGGCTCTGATCAGGCCCTACACCCAAACAAGGGCACTGCGTTCATCCACCTCTGGCCTGCTCGCCTCCCTACCACTGAGGAAGTACAGCTCCCGCTCAGCCCAGTCAAAGCTGTTCGCTGCTCTGGCCCCCCAATGGTGGAACAAACTCCCTCACGACGCCAGGACAGCGGAGTCAATCACCACCTTCCAGAGACACCTGAAACCCCACCTCTTTAAGGAATACCTAGGATAGGATAAGTATTCCCCCCCCCCCCCTTTAAGTTTTAGATGCACTATTGTAAAGTGACTGTTCCACTGGATCTCATAATGTGAATGCACCAATGTGTAAGTCGCTCTGGATAAGAGCGTCTGCTAAATGACTTAAATGTAAATGTAAATGGATAGAACAGCTCATTGAACATTACTCGCCCAAGAAGAGTTGGTTAGGCTGTTATGTTATCCAGAACTGTGGTGACTGCAACTGTGCTGTCAGATTATATGTTTGTAAATTCAGACTGTTTTGCTCTGAGAGCATTCAGAGCGCACACTGGACGTTCTGGACGATGAGTAGGGTTGATCCAAACGTTCTGACCTTACAACGGCAGTCAAGCACGCAAGCTAACTGGCTAACATTGGCTAGCTTGCTAGCTACTTCCAGAAACAAATGAGAGAACACACCACTCTGACCATTTTACTTGCCCTAGCAGAGCTGGTTAGGCTGTTTTCCTGTTATCCAGAGCGTTGGTGACTGTAACTGTGTTTCTGGCAACAACTTAATTATGCTTTTTTGCCAACGTTTACTGACACCAGCCATATTCAACGGGGGTTGTGCGTTCATTAATGTATCTGTTATACTGCACTCTGGCACACTCAGATGAAAGTATTTTGTTAAGACATGTAGCTAGATAGCTAGTTAAACAATGAACCATAATCCCAACTCATGAAGTTACTACCCTGCATGAATCCGCAGGTAGCTAAACAGCCAGGGCCAATGTTAGCTAGCAAATGGCTCTGAAATACAAATATTAACATCATACACGTAATGTTAGCTAGCAGTACTATTTAACTTGAAATTAAAACACACATATCTGAAAACATAGCTAGCTAGACATCATGAATGGACATGTCTGCTGGAACACCTATGCAGTTTAATACGCGATACATAAAAAAAATATTATTTGTTAGACAGGATTACCTAGACATACTGACCAGCTCAAATAGACAGAAGCGTACTATATGGCTGTAATGGTTTTCCTCCTCTTCGTCTGAAGAGGAGAGGCGAGAAGGATCGGAGGACCAATATGCGGCGTGGTAAGTGTCCATGGTTGTTTATTTAAACACATAAACTGAACACTCAATACAAAAACAATAAACGTAACGTGAATAACCAAAACCGAAAACAGTACCGTGTGGTGTAAAACACAGACACGGAAACAATCACCCACAAACAAACAGTGAATCTCAGGCTACCTAAGTATGATTCTCAATCAGAGACAACAAACGGCACCTGCCTCTGATTGAGAACCATACTAGGCAGAACACAGGAAAAACAACCTAAACACACAAAACATAGAATGTCCACCCAACTCACGTCCTGACCAACTAAAACAAACAATTAACACAATAACTAGGGTCAGAACGTGACAATGGCAGACCAATCCAAAATTATCTCTCAACATGTCCAGCTCACTCATTATCTCAGCCAATCATCGCTAGCAGTAAGGTTGCTTACTTTTTCTGTGGCTAAACCAACTAGGCACATCATTTTAACAATTGTATTTGTATTTACAGATGCCATACATGTTCGTTATTAAGGCACCTGAAAGTTCACATGTTCGAGAAGGCATTTCTGCCAAAAAAAATGCATTTCAATGTTTTTTTTAAAGTTTACATTCAAATGGCTTTCTAGTGAAGTAGTGACCTGATACATTAGTTTCCTTAAACAGGCTATTTTGTAATAACTACCTACATGGCATACACCGCTTGAATCAATGTTTCCACGTCATTTCAATGAAATTACGATGAACTAACGTGGAATATAATTTGAATTGACATCTGTGCCCAGACTACCTTTCTTTACTTCCCAAGGAATTTGAAGGGGGGTTTCTGATTCATGTTTAAATATGGTGAACATTTAATTCTCAACATATACAGACATCATGTGAAGTGTGATTAAATCTCTTCCCCTCTCTTCCCACAGCTAACACTCTGTCTATAAAATACAAGATACATTATTGTCTGAAACCATACCAGCCACAGATATGCATTAGAATAATTGTCTATTGGTAATGTCTTTTTGGGGTATACAGATCAGAATGCACTGGCGTCCAGGTTGCGTTCCTGCTTGGACCTTCCTAAATCTAAAAGAATCACAACTTTATCAAGAAAGGACAGAGTTAAGTTGAAAACCAAATAGACATGAAGCTTTTGTAGGATTCTTCTCAGCCAGCCCATTAGACGTACAGAGCTTTAGCTTTTTTACAGTGAATGTCAAATTAACATGCTAACAAATGACATTGGCAAATCATAGATATTTAACACCTGCCAAAATGTTAAGCACTCCAATAAAACCGATGATCTTGCACTCATAATCCAGTTGTTTGTTGTCTTTTCTTAGTTTCAACTCAATGGGACCAAATTAAAAAGCAACGTGAACAATTTAAGAGACCTCATCATAAACTGACAATTCATTCAATAAAATTAGGGAAGAATTTTGCAGGGGGGAATTAAATGAAGGATATATCTATATATAGAGAGAGAGACAATAGCTATACTGTGTTTTCAAATCTAAATCAACAAATATGTTCAAGTTTCCCATGCTGAATAAAGTACACATATAGTAGATATTTTATTTGTTTACTACTGTCTGCTATGCTCAGACTGTTCCGGTCATAATAAACAGAATGTTCTGTATCGAGAAGCAGACAAATTAAACACCCCATACACTTTCACAATCCCCCACTGTCTTGTATTAGGGAGGGCTTTGTTGTGGGGTTGGTTACATGGGAATCTGTGGGGGAGTCTGGGAAGTGTTTGGTGTAACAACAAGCATCCCGATGAAGGCTATATGTGGAAACACAATGTTCTTTAATAATTACAATATATCATCATTACCACTGTCCTCTAAGAGTGACTGGATATCTTTCACATATCTAGTTTGCCCCTTTTAGTCAAGTACCATAGTTGGAGTCTGAGGTAGCATCAGAATACATTTTCCTTTGGTGTAATAACATAGAGGACCTCAGAAGTAGATGAGACCAAACCCCTTATGAAACTAATATTAGAGGAGGGATTTCGTCTCCGTTTCACTTGGGACTAGGTTTGCAAAGGGAGGGTACCAGAATGTATAACTATTGCTGCACTCATAACCACGTGTGAAAGTGGCATTCACCACAATGTTGGAGAAAATCCACTTGAATGCCCCAAATCAAAGTGCATTTGTCACGTGCACCTTACAATGAAATGCTTACTTACAAGCCCTTAACAACAGTGCAATTTTTAAAGTAAATAATAGGTATTAGATAAACAATAAGAGTAAAGAAATGAAAAACAAATAGTAAAATGACAGTGGAAATATCAGAGCGAGGCTATATACAGGTGGTACCAGTACGATGTGCGGGGGGCACCGGTTAGTCGGGCTAATTGAGGTAATATGTATGTACAGTTAAAGTGACTATGCATAGATGATTAACAGAAAGGAGGTGCTGGGACGTGCCGGGACAGACCATGCGATTATCTGGGTAGCCATTTGATTACCTTTACAGGAGTCTTAGGGCTTGGGGGTAAAGGCTGTGGAGAAGCCTTTTGGATCAAGACTGGGGTGGCTGGGGTTGTTGATCATTTTAATAAGGGCCTTCCTCTGACACCGCCTGGTGTAGAGGTCTTGGATGGCAGGCAGCTTTGCCCCAGTGATGTACTGGGCGGTACGCACTACCCTCTGTAGTGCCTTGCGTTCGGAGTCCAAAGAGTTGCTGTACAAGGCAGTGATGCTCTCAATGTTTTTTTTGTTTTTTTATATTTTTATTTCACCTTTATTTAACCTGGTAGGCTAGTTGAGAACAAGTTCTCATTTACAACTGCGACCTGGCCAAGATAAAGCATAACAGTGTAAACACACAACACAGAGTTACACATGGAGTAAACAATAAACAAGTCAATAACACAGTATATATATTTTTTAAAGAGTCTATATACATTGTGTGCAAAAAGCATGAGGAGGTAGGCGAATAATTACAATTTATCAGATTAACGCTGGAGTGATAAATGATCAGATGGTCATGTGCAGGTAGAGATACTGGTGTGCAAAAGAGAAGAAAAGTACATAAATAAAAACAGTATGGGGATGAGGTAGGTAAATTGGGTGGGCTATTTACCGATGGACTATGTACAGCTGAAGAGCAACATCGTTGATATATACAGAGAAATGAGTCGGCCCTAGAATTGAACACTGTGGCACCCCCATAGAGACTGCCAGAGGACCGGACAACATGCCCTCCGATTTGACGAATTGATGATTGTGGCAGCTTTCCAATCCTTGGGGATCTCAAGCGATATGGTAGTAGGGGTTGCGACAATGGCGGCGGACAGTTTCAGAAATAGTGGGTCCAGATTGCCAAGCCCAGCTGATTTGTACTGGTCCAGGTTTTGTAGCTCTTTCAGAACACCTGCTATCTGGATTTGGGTAAAGGAGAAGCTGGGGAGGCTTGGGCGAGTAGCTGTGGGGGTGTGGAGCTGTTGGTCGAGGTTGGAGTAGCCAGGAGGAAGGCATGGCCAGCCGTTGAGAAATTCTTGTTGAAGTTTTCGATTATCATGGATTTATCGGTGGTGACCGTGTTACCTAGCCTCAGTGCAGTGGGCAGCTGGGAGGAGGTGCTCTTGTTCTCCATGGACTTTACAGTGTCCCAGAACTTTTTGAAGTTAGAGCTACAGGATGAACATTTCTGCTTGAAAAAGCTGGCCTTTGCTTTCCTGACTGAATGCGTGTATTGGTTCCTGACTTCCCTGAACAGTTGCATATCGCGGGGACTATTCGATGCTATTGCAGTCCGCCACAGGATGGTTTTGTGCTGGTCGAGGGCAGTCAGGTCTGGAGTGAACCAAGGGCTATATCTGTTCTTAGTTCTGCATTTTTGAACGGAGCATGCTTATCTAAGATGGTGAGGAGGTTACTTTTAAAGTATGACCAGGCATCCTCAACTGACGGGATGAGGTCAATATCCTTCCAGGATACCCGGGCCAGGTAGATTAGAAAGGCCTGCTCGCAGAAGTGTTTAGGGAGCGTTTGACAGTGATGAGGGGTGGTAGTTTGACTGCGGACCCGTAGTGGATACAGGCAATGAGGCAGTGATTGCTGAGATCCTGATTGAAGACAGTGGAGATGTATTTGGAGGACCAGTTGGTCAGGATAACGTCTTTGAGGGTACCCTTGTTTACAGATTTAGGGTTGTACCTGGTGGGTTCCTTGATGATTTATGTGAGATTGAGGGCATATAGCTTAGATTGTAGGACTGCCAGGGTGTTAAACATATCCCAGTTTAGGTCACCTAACAGAACAAACTCTGACGCTAGATGGGGGACGATCAATTCACAAATGGTGTCCAGGGCACAGCAGGGAGCTGAGGGGGGTCGTTAGCAGGCGGCAACAGTGAGAGACTTATTTCTGGAGAGAGTCATTTTTTTAATTAGTAGTTTGAACTGTTTGGGTATGTACCTGGAAAGCATGACATTACTTTGCAGGCTATCTCTGCAGTAGACTGCAACTCCTCCCCCTTTGGCAGTTATATCTTGACGGAAAATGTTATAGTTGGGTATGGAAATCTCTTTGGTGGAATTTTTGGTGGCCTTCCTAAGCCAGGATTCAGACACGGCAAGGACATCAGGGTTGGCAGAGTGTGCTAAAGCAGTGAGTAAAACAAACTTAGGGAGGAGGCTTCTGATGTTGACATGCATGAAACCAAGGCTTTTTTGATCACAGAAGTCAACAAATGAGCGTGCCTGGGGACATGCTGGGCCTGGGTTTACCTCCACATCACCCGCGGAACAGAGGAGGAGTAGTATGAGGGCGCGGCTAAAGGCTATCAAAACTGGTCGCCTAGAGCATTGGGGACAAAGAATAAAAGGAGCAGATTTCTGGGCATGGTTGAATATATTCAGGGCATAATGTGCAGACAGGGGTATGGTGGGGTGCGGGTACAGTGGAGGTAAGTCCAGGCACTGGGTGATGATAAGAGAGGTTGTATCTCTGGACATGCTGGTTGTAATGGGTGAGGTCACCGCATGTATGGGAGGTGGGACAAAGGAGGTATCAGAGGTATGAAGAGTGGAACTAGGGGCTCCATTGTAAACTAAAACAACGATAACTAACCTGAACAACAGTATACAAGGCATATTGACATTTGAGAGAGACATACAGCGAGGCATAAAGTAATCGCAGGTGTTGATTGGGAGAGCTAGCTAAAACAACAGGTGAGACAAAACAGCTAATCAGCTAACACAACAACAGCAGGTAAAATGGCGATGACTAGGCAAGGAGGGTCGGATTAACTACACACAGAGCCTGAGTTCGCGGCTGGGGCCGACAGATAAAAAATAAATAAACAGAATGGACCTTGACTAGTACCTTGATTAATGGACAGTCCAGCAGGCATCAGCTATGTAGCCAAGTGATCATAGTGTGGGCGACACGGCGTTTAAAGTTAGTAGCCCGGGGCTTGTAGGAGCGTCTGCACCGCCGGAGGCCGGTTGAAGGCACAGCGGATGGAGTATTCGTCGGCAGACCAGTCATGGTTGTGCGGCGGTGCTCCGTATCGACAGAGAATCCAAGCCAGATGGCGAAAGAGGTATTGTAGAATTTAGTTTGCTAGCCGGGAGATGCGCCTGGCTCACGGCTAACTGGTGCTAGCTTCGTGGCAGTGACGTCAGCCACTATAGCCAATCGGTAGCAGCGGTGATCCGGTGCCAAGGTCCAGAGTTTACAGCAAGGATCCGGTGGAGTATTGGGCTTTAGCAGTGTATGAGTGGGGTTCGGGTGAACAGCTGAGTAGGCCGGGAGGTGGTCCTCAGGAATAGCTTCGGTACTGGGTGTCACGGTGAGTGCAAGCTAGCTGTGAGCTAGCTAGCTGTGAAGATCAGAATTGGTGGTCCAGGGATTACGGCAGGAATCCGGCATTGTTGTGGAGAGAGTCTGATACTGGTAGACTGGCGAGTATTATGCAGGCTAAAAACAGGGCTGGTATCTGTGCAGAAGGTAAAAGCCGCTAGCAGTGGCTAACAATGACTAAATAGCTTGTAGCTAATTAGCTGGTTAGTTTCTTGAATGTGTTCTAAAATTACAAAAATTAAAATAATAGCGATTCCGTATCACATTGGGTGAGGCAGGTTACCGCAAGTTAAAATCGAAAAGAGATTGAAAATCAAATTGAAATATATATACAAAAAAATACGAAAAATACATGAGAGGACGAACAACACACGTCTTCACTGCTACGCCATCTTGGAATGTTGTAGCTGTAGAACCTTTTGAGGATCTGAGGACCCATGCCAAATCTTTTCAGTCTCCTGAGGGGGAATAGGTTTTGTCGTGCCCTCTTCAAGACTGTCTTGGTGTGTTTGGACCATTCTAGTTTGTTGTTGATGTGGACACCAAGGAACTTGAAGCTCTCAACCTGCTCCACTACAGCTCCGTCAATGAGAATGGGATCATGCTCGGTTCTCCTTTTCCTGTAGTCCACAATCAACTCCTTTGTCTTCATTATGTTGTGGGATAGGTTGTTATTCTGGAACCTCTCTGACAGGTCTCTGACCTCCTCCCTATAGGCTGTCTCGTCATTGTCTGTCATCAGGCCTACCAATGTTGTGTCATCTGCAAACGTAATGATGGTGTTGGAGTCTTGCCTGGCCATGCAGTCGTTGGTGAACAGGGAGTACAGGAGGGGACAGAGCATGCACGAGTGGCTCCAGTCTTGAGGATCAGCGTGGCAGATAAGTTGCTACCTAACCTCACCACCTAGGGTGACCTGTCAGGAAGTTCAGGATCCAGCTGCAGAGGGAGGTGTTCAGTCCCAGGATCCTTAGCTTTGTGATGAGCTTTGAGGGCAGTATGGTGTTGAACACTGAGCTGTAGTCAATGAATAGCATTCTAACGTATTTTCTGAATCAAACGTGCCAAATAAATTGATATTTTGGGGATATAAAGAAGGAATGTATCGAACAAAAAGGACCATTTGTGATGTTTCTGGGACATTTTGTAGTGCCAACAGATGAAGATCTTCAAAGGTAAGGCGTGAATTATACTGTTATTTCTGACTTTTGTGTCGCACCTGGCTGGTTGAAATCTGATATTCATGTGTTTGTATGCGTCCTCAGATAATCGCATGGTCTCTTTTCGCCGTAAAGCCTTTTTGAAATCTGACACTGTGGCTGGATTAATAAGAAGTTAAGTTTTATTTTGATGTATTACACATCTATGTTTTGTGAGTCTTTCTGTTTTTGAATTCGGCGTGCTATAATTTCACTGGATGTTGTCAAATCAATCCCGTTAACGGGATTTGAGCGGGAATTGGGGTGAAGGGATCCCTAACAGGATAATGGTGTTAATGTGGGCCACTACCAGCCTTTCAAAGCACTTCATGGCTACGAACATCATTTAGGCAGGTTACCATAGTGCTCTTGGGCACAGGGACTATGGTGGTCTGCTTGAAGCATGTTGGTATTACAGACTCAATAGATCAGTGAAGACACCTGCCAGTTAGTCAGCACATGCCCGGATAACACATCCTGGTAATCCGTCTTGCCCACGGCCTTATGAATGTTGACCTGTTTAAAGGTTTTACTCACGTCGTTTACGGAGAGCGTGATCACACAGTCGTCCGGAGCTGCTGATTCTCTCATGCATGCCTCAGTGTTGCTTGCCTCGAAGTGAGCATAGAAGTAATTTAGCTCGTCTGGTAGGCTTGTGTCACTGGGCAGCTCGCGGCTGTGCTTGACTTTGTAGTTGGAAATAGTTTGCAGGCTCTGCCACATCGGACGAGTGTCTGAGCTAGTGTAGTATGATTCGATCTTAGTCCTGTGTTAGCCCTTTGGCTGTTTGATGGTTCATTGGAGGACATACAATATGCGTTTCTCAATAAGTTCATAGCACCTGAATACATCCAACTGCTTTTTACAGATTCACAAATGGTAATTACCACCTTCCAACTTGGTTATGAACACAGCATAACTCTGGCTGTCTGTGTGGACTTATCACATCTAAAATCAAATGAGATCATTTTAAAATAACAAATTGAATGTCAAAGCTGTAAAATATTATCCGAAATATAAACTGGCAACTTTAGTGAATACCATTGGTGTTTTTGAGGGTTTCAGCATGAAATACACTTTCTTGGGATTTACCCTGGCAATATGGCAATTTGTCAAAAGTTGGAAGAGTTGAAGAGTTAATAAACAATATTGTCACCGTTGATTTAGATGCTTTTTCCAAATGACCCTAGATTAAGTGTTAATGACCAAAATTACAGACGATTCCAGTGATTTTGTCAATTACAACCCTACTTGGAACTGATTCACTGTAAAAACAAAAACATTTCTTCATTTCTTTATCAGAGGCGGGAGTTAATACAGCTCCTTGTTATCCTCAGTGGAGACATTATGTTTGATCTTCAAATTGAAACAGGAAACTCACTCCTTCTTGTTCTTCACTCCTTGTTCTTGGATATCTTTTCCATAGATATCATCATCATTTTCCATTTAAAGATATCCTGTGGCGCATGATAAGCTGGCTACATTGATGGATGTAGAGTGGTTTTGTTTTGTCGGACACACTCTCAGAATTGAGGGGTTTTATTTTGTTAAGATAAACATTGAAAACATGTTAGATGTGGTTGACTATTCCACTTGATTCCAACTGGGTCATTGAGGAGCTTACCTTTACGTTCACACATAGTTGTTATCTGTTTGACATCATTGAGCTTCTACATCATTCACATTCATAATACTCACAGTGAGAATCAATCAGGGTGTATCAAGCCTCATATTACACCTCATGGCATATTTCATTTCTAAAGCATGGGCCATGGGAAAGAGACCAGCTTTGACACCGTTAGACCTTTATGAAAGTCTGCACATTCCCAATCTCCAAAATGGTGTGTGGCAAAGGAGATTAGCTGACAGTTTCCTGTTTCATCACCATTCTCATGGATATATAGTAGTGAAACATTTTGTATAGTGTCACACACACCCTCAACCCATGCCAACAACCACACGCACACCAACGCATGTACACGCACAAACACACACATGCTTTCAATACAGTTAATATCACTTCAAGACAAAGTGGTACTTGGTTGCACCAGCTCCAAAAGACCACAACCACTTCCCTTCCCTTGTCCTGAAAGGTAGTGTAGAATATTATTTGCCCACTTTCCCACTAGATCTTCCCTCTGTCTATTATTCCAGCCTCCTCTCTGTACTACATTGTCTGCTACTCTGGCACCAGAGGATGAGGATCACTATTCTCCAACAGGGAGAATAAAAGTGTGAGGGTTGAGTCCAAGGTGGCAAAGGGCCAGCTGAACTGGAGGACATAAAGTAAGAACACCTACTCATTCAATGGTTTTTCTTTATTTTTACTAATAATAGTGAAGACATCAAAACTCTGAAATAACACATATGGAATCCTGTAGTAACCAAAAAAGTGTTGAACAAATCAAAATATATTTGATATTTAAGATTCTTCAAATAGCCAACCTTTGCCATGATGACAGCTTTGCACACGCTTGGCATTCTCTCAACCAGCTTCAACTGGAATGCTTTTCCAAAAGTCCTGAAGGAGTTCCCACATATGCTGAGCATTTGTTGGCTGCTTTTCCTTCACTCTGCAGTCCGATTCATCCCAAACCATCTCAATTTGGTTGAGGCCGGGGAATTGTAGAGGCTAGGTCATCTGATACAGCACTTCATCACTCTCTTTCTTGATAAAATAGCCCTTACACACGCTGGAGGTGTGTTGGGTCATTGTCCTGCTGAAAAATAAATTATAGTCCCACTAAGCTCAAACCAGATGGGATGGCGTATTGGTACAGAATCCTGTGGTAGCCATGCTGGTTAAGTGTGCCTTGAATTATAAATAAATCAGAGTGTCACAGGCGAAGCAACCCCACACCATAACACCTCCTCCTCCATTCTTTACGGTGGGAAATACACATGCGGAGATCATCCGTTCACCAACACCGCATTGGAACCAAAAATCTCCAATTTGGACTCCTGACCAAAGGACACATTTCCATTGCTCATGTTTCTTGGCCAAAATATGTATCTCATACTTATTGTTGTCCTTTAGAAGTGTTTTTTGTTGTTGCAGCAATTTGACCATGAAGGCCTGATTCACAGTCTCCTATGAAATTTTGATGTTGAGATGTGAAGAAATGTTCAAAGTTCTTCGAATGTTCCATACTGACTGACCTTCATGTCTTAAAGTAATGATGGACTGTCATTTCTCCTTGCTTATTTGAGTTGTTCTTGTCATAATATGGACTTGGTTTTTACCAAGTAGGGCTATCTTTTGTATACCACCCCTACCTAGTCACAACACAACTGATTGGCTCAAACACATTAAGAAGGAAAGGAATTCCACAAATGAACTTTTAAGAAGGCACACCTGCTAATTGTAATGCATTCAATGTGAATACCTCATGAAGCTGACTGAGAGAATGCCAAGAGTGTGCAAAGCTGTCATCAAGGCAAAGGCTGGCTATTTGAATAATCTCAAATGATTAAATGATTAAAATGATTGATTTTTTAACACTTTTATGATTACTGCATGATTCCATGTTTTATTTCATAGTTTCATTGATGTATTCACGATTATTCTACAATGTGGGAAATAGTCAAAATTAAGAAAAACCTTTGAATGAGTAGGTGTTCAAAAACTTTTGACCAGTAGTGTATGTTAACATGGGTAAATGGCATTTTAATTAGTCGTAATCTCCCAGTGATTTACTTTTCATTAGGCTGCATTTACTTATGAAGTCAGAGAGGAATTCAGGACAGTCTGCTAAGGCTGAGTCCAGGAAGAGTCTGTACAAAACAGCAGGAGAAACACAGAGCCTTTCTCTTCCCTTTAAGCCCTGAGACAAAAGAGACATGGATTGTGTACGTGTGCCATTCAAAGGGGGAATGGGAAAGACAAAAGATGTAAGTGTCTTTTAACGGGGTACGGTGGTACGTGCCAAGAACTGCAAAGCTGCTGGGTTTTTCCACACTCAACAGTTTCCTGTGTGTATCAATAATGGTTCACCACCCAAAGGACATCCAGCCAACTTGACACAACTGTGGGAAACATTGGAGTCAACAGGGGCCAGAATTCCTGTAGAATACTTTCAACACCTTTTAGAGTCCACGCCCCGATGAATTGAGGTTATTGGGAGGGCAAAAGGGGGTACAACTCAATATTGATATTTTGTACACAGTGTATAATGCATTGTATGCAGCAATTTCATTCCATTTCCTGAACAAAGGCAGCCCCTGTGTGCTTCAGTTCCATACCTGTGAAACAGTGACATAAATGAATAATGACCACAGTGTAAAAACATGAAGAGGCAGAGTCAAAAAGCTAATAGGGATAAATTGCTCAGGCAAATAGGATTAGTCACTGGTCAGATCCTGGCAAAAGCCATTCTGGCCCAGACCATCACCAGAATGGCCATAATGTGAAACACATTTAAATATCAACAGTACTGCCACAGCAGCATATGATTTGAGTTGCACTTGATATACATCATCAATATTCGGTCTGGTTGGCAGAGAGAGGCAGAAAGAAATAAAGAGAAGCGGCTGCATCAACGAAACTTCGACTCAACATCATGCTTTCTTCAGTCGGGAGTTGCACTTGTGTCTGGGCAGCAGCAACACAGGTAGTCTAAACCTTAGCTAACCATCATATACTAAAATATCCACACAAGCCACTATACAGCCAGCCATATATCAGTTAAAGGATGATAAATAATATTTTAGGATTTAAGAGCATTGAAAATCACAATAGTTTTGAGCAGCTGCGCCCTGAATGTCTGTGTACAACCCTGGTCTGGACTGATACAAAAATCACCAAAGTCAACAAATGTCACATCTGACAGAGGAAATCAGAACACTTTACATAGGTATTTCAGAACTAAGTCTCACCCATACACTGACATTCTCTGTCATTAAACCTACATCTCTCCACCAGTTATTGTTCAACAAAGTAATTTTGACCAAAGTTTACCTCATGAAAGCCAACGATTCATCGCCATCCAGTGGTTTTGATGGGAACCTCAGTCTGTTCCCATCTCCATGTCAATGCAGTTGTGGACACTGCTATATCAAAGATGGATTAGTAAGAAGATATGTAGAAACTGTTTTTAGGCTGTCATACCAAGCATCATATACAGTGGGGAGAACAAGTATTTGATACACTGACAATTTTGCAGGTTTTCCTCCTTACAAAGCATGTAGAGGTCTGTAATTTTTATCATAGGTACACTTCAACTGTGAGAGACGGAATCTAAAACAAAAATCCATAAAATCACATTGTATGATTTCTAAGTAATTCATTTGCATTAGTACCCGCAACAGTGAAGAGGCCTTCTAGGAAGAGTTGCAAAGAAAAAGCCATATATCAGACTGGCCAATAATGCACTCCCACTCATTTTCTATTCTGGTTAGACAGTTTGTGCTGTATTGTGAAGGGAGTAGCACACAGCGATGTACGAGATCTTTAGTTTCTTGGCAAATTCTCGCATGGAATAGCCTTCATTTCTCAGAACAAGAATAGACTGAAGTTTCAGAAGAAAGTACTTTGTTTCTGGCCATTTTGAGCCTGTAATCGAACCCACAAATGCTGATGCTCCAGATACTCAACGAGTCTAAAGAAGGCCAGTTTTATTGCTTCTTTAATCAGCTGTGCTAACATAAATGCAAAAGGGTTTTCTAATGATCAATTAGCCTTTTAAAATGATAAACTTGGATTAGCTCACACAACTTGCCATTGGAACACAGGAGTGATGGTTGCTGATAATGATAATAACAGAAGTACACTTACTAGATATCCCATAAAAACAAGCCATTTCCAGCTACAATAGTCATTTACAACATTAACAATGTCTACACTGTGTTTTTGATCAATTTGATGTTATTTTAATGGACAAAAAATGAGCTTTTCTTTCAAAAATAAGGACTTTTCTAAGTGACCCCAAACTTTTGAACGGTAGTGTGCGTGTTCGTTAGAGTCTCACCTTTTCACATTTTAGTGTGTAGCCCAAACGGTTCGGATGCTGAAGACGGAAGTTGGCAGATCGGCGTACTGAATGCAGAAAATATGCTTGTGGGGGTCGTAGAGCAAGACCCTCGTGTCTCTTCTTTCCACAGATAATAGTTTTTAGGCCAAACCATTCTGATGCTACAGACAATTTTCTGAGAATACCAAATTTCGGATTGTCTCATGGTCTGACAAACACTGCTCCGTCTGTCACTGCCGATGTGGACGTGCGACATGGGCGAATATGGCTGGTTGAGACGCATCCAAAGCAAAAAAACATATCTCTAGCTTAAACTGACAGATTTTTATTTGGATGTTTGTATTATGCTAAATATATTTCCACACGGACATTGACCTTAGGGGGCTAGCTAAACTAATGCTCAGAAATACGTTATCGCTGTCTAACAGTGGTGCACACCAAACTGCACATGTGCATGCCGTCAAATCAAACGCACTCCTTCGATATGAAGTTGTTTTACGACAAAACGTTTGTCACTTTCATAAGATTGTAGTAATGAGTACTTAAAACATTGGTTTGCATCTAGGTTGTACCTTTAGAAATTTTGAAAAGGAACAACGAAGGACAAGTCTTTCACACAAACCCCAGTCTGGTCTGACGAGGCTGCTTCGCAAGCAATATCGGAAGCCTAGCAATGTTGGTCCTCTGAGTTTAGAAACTCTGTGGCTATATGCTACACATACGTTATGTGTGTGTTTTATTGAAGACAGAATGTGTAGGCTATAGATGAGTGGATGTTGCTGATCATAGCTAACTTGTATTAACATTACTCTTATCTATGTGTGTGTGTGTGTTTATTTGCAGAGAGAATGTATGTATGCTATAGCTGATGATAGCTAACGCAACTTCCCAAAGACACAAAAAAGCTTTCACAATTTAAAACTAAATACTCAGCCAGGTCGTTCAAGATTGACGTCGAAATGTCTTGAGGACGTCTGGAAATTCCTTCAAAACCAGCTGCTCAACATCAAGTGAGCTTGGGTTTTGCTATGATATTGTGGATGGGGGTGGTGGATGAGAGGTTGTGTGTTCGATCCCAGTTGTGGACACTGGTTTCTTATTTTTGGTTTTAACCCTATATCAAACCTTAACCATTCGGAATGAGTGCCTAAACTTAACCCTTGACTTTGAAATTTGCCGTTTGGAGAAGTGGAACGATACAGAGCAGCAGGAACAACAGAAAACATTTCAAAGCTGACGTTCGGAGCAACTTCGACATTTTACATTTGGAGAACGTGTATGAACTTCTAATTCCGCAGTGAGACTGTAAACTTGTTGAAATACTAGGCATGTCAGAGTTAAAGCTGAGATCCGAGAAACAGCAAAACATGGCCAATGGCCATCACACTACAGTTATTGTTTTTGTTTACCGAGCTGAGTGGCATCGCACAGCGTGTAAAAGAAATGCTGTACGTATTGCGCTTTTCTATCGTGCATGAAATGATGTCCTCAGGGGAAAAATAGTGTTAGTTGTTTGCTGGAACTTCGTCTTTTTTTTCATGATTAATCTCATTGTCTGAAAGCATTCAAAATACACCGAAAACATCAAAAATACATAATCTATACAGCTAAAAACAATAATACAATGTAAAAACAGGTTGACTTTGAGGTTAAAGAAGGTGTGATTTCTCAATTTACAAAATGTTGTTTATCAAGACATCAATATTCTTGTCATATTTTTGGTGGGTATGGAAAATCTTAAATGCCCAGTGCAGTCAAAATTCTGTTTTTCCTGCATTTTGTATCATATTGTACATCAGCTGATGAAACTTACAAACATGACAGTTGCTGGTTGAAAATACATTCTATACAGGACCTTCTAAACAGAACGTCCTAGACAAATTCTTCCTTGAGAAATAGTTTTTACTAAAAAGCTACTTTTGTCCATTTCAATGGAAAACTGTTAAAGTAAGGTACTTAATTGTTACTGAGAAATTATTTGATATTGATATACAAACAGCTGCATTGGGCCTTTAAAGTACATCTTAATTTGTGATTAATCAGGTTTAACTACTTTTTAATCGTTTGACAGCCCTATTGAATTCAAAGGTCTATCATACTGTAATAGTTGTGCATAGGAACTGAAATGCCTACTGGGAAATCTACACACATTTGAAGTCGGAAATGTATATACACCATGGCCGAATATATTTAAAGTCAATTTTTCACAATTCCTGACATTTAATCCCTGTAAAAATTCTCTGTATTAGGTCAGTTAGGATCACCACTGTATTTTAAGAATGTGAAATGTCAGAATAATAGAGAGTGATTTATTTCAGCTTTGATTTCTTTTATCACATTCCCAGTGGGTCAGAAGTTTACATACACTCAATTAGTATTTGGTAGCATTGCCTTTAAATTGTTTAACTTAGGTCAAACGTTTCGGGTAGCCTTCCACAAGCTTCCCACAATGAGTTGGGTGAATTTTGGCCCATTCCTTTTGACAGAGCTGGTGTAACTGAGCCAGGTTTGTAGGCCTCCTTGCTCGCACACAATTATTCAATTCTGCCCACAAATTTGATACGATTGAGGTCAGTGCTTTGTGATGGCGACTCCAAAACCCTGACTTTGTTGTCCTTAAGCCATTTTGCCACAACTTTGGAAGTATGCTTGGGGTCATTGTCGATTTGGAAGACCCATTTGCGACCAAATTTAAACTTCCTGACTAATGTCTTGACATGTTGCTTCAATATATCCACAAAATGTTCCCTCTTCATGATGCCATCTATTTTGTGAAGTGCACCAGTCCCTCCTGCAGCAAAGCACCCCCACAACATGATGCTGCCACCCCCGTGCTTCACGGTTGGGATGGTGTTCTTTGGCTTGCAAGCCTCCCCCTTTATCCTCCAAACATAACAATGGTCATTATGGCCAAACAGTTCTATTTTTGTTTCATCAGACCAGAGGAAATTTCTCCAAAAAGTACGATCTTTGTCCCCATGTGCAGTTGCAAACCATAGTCTGGCTTTTTTGTGGTGGTTTTAGGACTTGTTTTACTGTGTCTATAGATACTTTTGTACCTGTTTCCTATAGCTTCTTCACAAGGTCATTTGCTGTTGTTCTGGGATTCATTTGCACTTTTTGCACCAAAATACGTTCATCTCTAGGAGACAAAACGCGTCTCCTTCCTGAGTGGTATGACGGCTACTTGGTCCCATGGTGTTTATACTTGCGTTCTATTTTTTGTACAGATGTACGTGGTACCTTCAGGAGTTTGGAAATTGCTCCCAAGGATGAACCAGACTTGTTTAGGTCTACTATCTTGTTTCTGAGGTCTTGGCTGATTTCTTTTGATTTTCCCATGATGTCAAGCCAAGATGAAGGTAGGTCTTGAAATATATCCTCAGGTCCACCTCCAATTGACTCAAATGAAGCTTCTAAAGCCATGACATAATTTTCCAGACTTTTCCAAGCTGTTTAAAGGCACAGTCAAATTAGTGTATGTAGACTTCTGACCCACTGAAATTGTGATACAGTGAATTATAAGTGAAATAATCTGTGCGTAAATAATTGTTGGAAAAATTACGTGTCATGCAAAGTAGATGTCCTAACCGACTTGCCAAAACTATAGTTTGTTAATAAGAAATGTGTGGAGTGGTTGAAAAATGAGTTTTAATGACTTCAACAGTATATGTCCTCAGTACACAGGCAAGAAGATGCGAGCAACAGGAGAGGGGGAGGTGGAACAGATATGACACAAACAAAACCATTATCAAATTCTATTGGTCCAATGGAGATTGATGCAGGAATCTACAGTTAGGAACCATGCTACTTGGACTATGAAGAGAAATGGGATATTGAACCAGTGTGCTTACACAAAACAATAGCCCATTAGCAAGGAAGCTATGGACATTACTAAAGTAGTGATTAAAGATCTATGGGACACGGGTGTAGTTGAAAAGACACCATGTAATCAAGTAACTCTGATGCATCCTACAGATACCACATTACTTGAACACGACTGTTGTGAGTTGTTTTGGATCAGCTCTCTGATGGGTTTGTAGAGCTTCTGCTAAATGACTTAAATGTAATGTAATGTAGAATCATTTGTTGGAAAAAGCCCTGAGTTTATCTTATCCACAGACGGTTCAAGCACTGTGGAGGGGGGTGTGAGGCAGGCTGAGCATGGGTAGTAACTACAATGGACAATGTGATAAAAAGCAGATGTTCATTTTATGAGTGACACAATGCTTAACTACTGCATTCAACTCTCTATTGCGGTAGGGGAAGAAGACAGACAAGTAAAAGAGGCGTGGGGAGTAACTCCCAAGGGGGGACAGGATGTAGTGCCAGGACAGTGGGGGATGGTAAAACAAATATGTGACCACACAGGGCCAACATGGGAAGGTCCTTATCAAGTTTTGCTCATAAAGAGGTCGGCGGTAAAAGTCCAGGAAAAATCATGATGGATACATGTCGTTCATTGGAAGGTTGTCCATTTTGATGACAAAGCGGAGACTGGAGAATAAAGAACTGATTGATTAGCAATTGGGGGCCAAATTCGGGTGAAGAAGCATAGTAAGATAATCAGAACCTGACAAGCTTCTATGTTGTACACCGCAGTCTTCATGTTAGGGATGTCTAGGTGAAATGTCCAATGCTTTTCTGAAAATTGGGACATGCTTACTTAGGGAAATCTATGTGAAGTATCAATTTCTCTTGAAACCAGGACATGTTACTTTCACTTTTTGTTTCCTTCATTACAAGATATGAGAATCTATCGTCTGAGGCTGCATCAATTTGGATGTTATTAATATGGCTAACTCTTTGGAAATCCTATCTAATAGTACAGTTAAGAGTCTTGAGTTAATTATAGCTGAGATGGTTGCCATTCAGACTGTGGCGATGCAAAATCGTTTGGCCCTTGATTATCATACTTCCAAAAGTGGGAGTTGTGGTTATTTTTCTTATCCTCATCCAGGTTATCAAGCTATTAACCAATGGTTGTCTGCTAAAATCTGACGGTTATGTGATAGGGGATACATCATCCGTGTAGTTTTTGGAGATGGGTGTCAGTGGTGTTCACAAGAACGTAGTGGGGATCATAAGGGTCTTCATCTTCACACCAAGTCTCATGATTGTGGTCAATGTCCACGGTGCTGTAATGAACCATGCTCTCTTAGATGTGGTATACCAGGTGCCTATTTTCTATAAATTTATGTGAAATCTATTTCTTATTGCAACGGCAAGTACAATATGCCCTTTGTGTTTTATAGAAATGCAAGGTGTTTCATGTGAATTATTTTATGCTTACTGCTAATGTTTTAATTCTATTTTTTTATGTTTTCTATTGTTTTCTAAAAATACAATTTAAGTATATTTATTTTTTAAATGGTCTTATGGGGGAGTATAAGAATATTTTGAAGATAAATACACAACGCAGAGTTTGAGAGGACGAGAGGACTAATGGTCAATAGGGAATGTAAATAGGAGTTGGGTTTCAGATCAACAGCTGTTTAAAATCTGTGGAATGTCACTCCTGAGTCCGGAGCAGGATACTTGTTTTTTGGCCATTGGCCCAGTTATACTGCAAGGACCTCTGATTGGTCAACCCCAGGCTAGGGTGGGGGAGTTATAAATGGCATCCTGTCCCTTTGTTCTGTAGGGAATAGCTGAGGACAGGGAGACTGAACAGACTACCTCACAGCATGACAACTATGATATGTCCTTCTCAAATAAACCTATTATTCTCCCCCTGATTTGCTTTGGAGTTTGTGTTATTGAAGAATGGCATCAACTGCTAACAGTGCAAGTCGTAATCAGTGAGTCGTCCATGACCTGCACCCATCTCTGCCTCATTACGAACCAAGGGCACAGGCCTGGGCATCAAGGGAAGCAACTACGATCGCTTCCTGTGTTGTTTAGATTTGACTGGACTTCCCACATCTCCTTGAATAGCAAGGCTTGGAGTAAGTTCTCATTTACCTGCAAGTCATTGGGGTTAAATGTTGTTTTGAGGGTGACATTTCAAACGTGGAATTATGTCAACGGTAACCAATAAAGACAAACGTTGTCTGAAATGTGTACAATAGTGTATGAAACTTTTATTCAGAAAAAAACTAATATACAAACTAAAAAAAGTTAAATAATGTTTTATTCAAGCACACTTTCAGATGTTTGAATAAAAATCGGACCTTTTCCCATTTAAACTTTGTGTGCCGGGAGAAAGTGCAGTATGACACTTTTGGGTGAGAAATAAACAAGCAACCTTTAGAATATTTTATATGGCTTGATGTGCCCAGTAAGAAGGTTGATGTCCTGAAGAGGCACCTGGCAGGTGTTTGTGTGTGGAGAATGCATACTGAGGGAGAGGTTGTGTTCTGTTCACAGCAAGTGACACAATGTCATACTAATGTCATGCCGATAAGTGTCTGGCAATGGACATTCTTTGGGCATAACACTAGTACGTCATCATGCCAAATACTTTGAGAATCCTAGCGCCCAGGGTGGAACCCAGTGTACTCAGAATGGGGACCAGGGAAGGTATCTCTGACTCTCCAAACACAGTAACTGGGGATGACAACTCAGTTTCCTGCACAAAGCTGCCACATCAAACATAATTCTACGGTTGAAATGTCACCCTCAAAACAACATTTAACACCAATGACTTGTGCCAGGTCACTGTAGGTAAATGAGAACTTACTCCAAGCCTTGCTAAACTGTGTGTAGGCAGCATGCCGGTATTCCCTGGAGTCATCTCCAGGCTCTGCTGCGTCAGCCACTGCCAGCACGTCAACCCTTTACCGCCTGTGCAAACATAAATATCTGTTGTCTAGGCAGTACCCGGGCAAAATGTGGCAGCTGGCTTACACAGAAGGCTGGTCCCTGACCGCAACACTTCCTCTCCCTCTATAGGCTTACCATACAGTTGTTGGTAAATCTCTAGGACATCAAAAACCAATCCTGGCTCTCGCTTAAACATTCGCCTCACCACCTCTTTGTTGTCTGCATAATCCAGCTCCCTGATGATGAATTCCTGAATGAACAGATGCACACAGACTATTATCCGTAAGGCAGAATGTGATATTTCTCTCCACACTCAGCTAAAAGGTTGTTCTCCTATGTATGGTCAAGGTCTACGATTCATTCAAAGCAACTACTTTCCATTGCAAATTGATTAAACTAGATCATGTTTCTACTGAAAGTAGTACGTGTCGATAAATACCAAAAACAAAAATGTATTCATCCACCAATTATTATGTTTATACAATAGCTATTCAAGAGAAAGTAATTTATTTTTGATACATATATTGGCATTTAACATAATACAAACCTGTGTGGCAGCCATTCTATCATGTCGGAGAGCAAAAAGACTCTCCTCATCCTAATTTCTGTCTCTCTACTGCCTGCCTCTGCCTGTCCGTCCTCTGCCCCTGGCTCTCCCTCTAGCCCTGCCCCTTGCCCTGCTAGTTGGACTGCCATCATCAATGTTGTCCAATGCAACCTGCGCATACAATGAATGACGTTAGCTGGATGTCCTGCCATGTGAAATACTTTCTTAAATACATTGGCTATTACAAAACAATTTCACAAGGTTGAAACTATTGCAGCTAGCTGTAGCTGCAATTGTGTCAAACTAACATTGGTTTAGCAAACGTTAACAAGGATAGCAAGGGAACTGAAAGAACACATCACGTTAACTTGACATATGGTTTTACAATACAAATACTTTTTGGAGTTTAACGTTATATTTCACCTCATCACTCGACATTCTGTGTGTCCAGTGGTTAGCTAGTGGACTGCTGCTGTAGCTGTATGAAATGGCTGGCTAGCTAGTTAGCTAGCTATGCCTATATAAACAAATCCACGCATTTTAGAATGAAAGGGTGAGAGCATGCAAAGTAGGAGTGACTCTAGGCTTGTTGAGAAAGGGGGTGGGGGTGGGGAGGGGGAGAGTTTTTGTAATACGCCAAGCTTCCACGACGTTTGAGAAAAATATGGATATATCATTTAAGTGCCTATGAACAGGGTATGTTATTAGGTGGCCGGCGCACCGGTTTGTGCCAAGAACTGCAACGTTGCTGGGGTTTTCATGCTCAGTTTCCCCTGTGTATCAAGGATGGACCAACCAAAGGACATCCAGCCAACTTGACACAGCTGTGGAAAGCATTGGAGACAACATGGGCCAGTATCCCTGAAGAGTCCATGCCCTGCCGAATTTATTCTTTTCTGAGGATAAAAGGGGGGGGGGGTGGGTGGGACTTCCTACGGGTTAAAGAAAGATCACAGAATTCCATACAGATCACAGGTGGTATCAGCCAATGAAAATATTCCATAACCCCAAGTGGCAGTAAATCACCAACCTTTGCTTTATACCTGTTCAAACACAGTCTAGGTGGCAGTGTGAACCATTTCAGTTTGTTTGCCAACTCATAGAAGTAGTAGAAGACAATTTACTTGAAATGGAGGTTGCCTCAATGGTGCTGTCCGTGCAGACACCATAATGGGGCAGGTATAATGTTGCGATGTCTAAGTCTATAGTCATGTAGACTAGTTCCATAAAAGACTGTTAGGTCCCGGTCATTCCCTTTCGTGTTGTAGTCATGGCGAGCAGAGGGTGACGCTGACGCCTTCCCCTATCCAACAGGCAGGGAACAGCTCCTGAGTGAAGGCACAGTGGAAGTCAGCAGCTGCGTCGGTCGTCTTCATAGGACGTCAGTTTTCCAGCCTGGTAGTCCAGCAGCATTCCGATGCGGGAGTGTTGGGAGTGGCCAGCCACCATCTCCCGGCACACATTGCGCCAGGCCCTCAGCTTGAACTCATCCAGTTGAAGGCTCCAGCGTAGACCGTTCATTCACACCATACACCATTTCCACTTTTCCATCCGGGGAATTCCCTTGAGGTCATACGGGGGAGTGATGTGGGGTTCAAAGATTATAGTGGGAAGAGGCGCCCATAGGTTCTCCTGAGAGGGGAGCAGGTGGCTGTGCGAGGGTCAAAGGTCAGGGTTCAGCGGTCTGAGGAGGGTGAGAAGACATTTTGGTATACAGCTAAATTAACTCAAAAACAAAGGATAGGTGATACATCACATTTATGTTGGCAAACTTTTGAACGTCATTCAGGTTAAGAGGAAGACAAACAGATATTTTAACAGATTGGAGATGACTATCCATAAAAACAACACACAGCTCTAGCTAAATATAGAGCATTTGCCTTGGCAAAGTAAGACAATATGGGTGTCACACAATTAGGTTACCTTGCGTGTCCCTACACACAGCCTCCTCCTTCATACAGTGAGGTTAGGTTATGATAGAGGAATTTCTAAATTCCTAATTGTTTTACAGCCAAAACCAAATTCGCACTCGTTTCCAATTCATTAATGAGGTGTAAGTTCATGAATTATGTATGAAGTAGATCGAGACCAGTCTTAAAAGTCAGGTAAGAGCATTTAATTCCAGAGAGGTTATAAACTGAAAATGACGTCAGCGTTTTCCAAACGTACCATTTCATAAGCAGAGGGCCCTCGCGTTATCAGCACGAAGTCAAGGCCAGTCAGCATAAATCAACATTCTCGACAATCTGGAGACGGCCCGTTCCCACCACCTGGAGATTTGTACAACTGAATGAACTACGGAACAGACCTTCATTGTTACTAAACTCCTGACTACATTATATACAATTGGGAAAGGGAGCAAGAGAGACTAGTCAGTTCTGATTGGAATGTATTCATAAGTCATTTCAACCATAATTTCCTCTATCAGGTTACCATACTTGTCCTGCCCCACAGCTGTAGACACAGCCTCTCCAGGTCCTCAGACACAAGCATGGAGATCCGTGACAGGAGGTCCGTCACCCCGGTGAGCCTCTCCTGCAGGTTAGCGGTCACATCCACTTCAATGTCCTTCACATGACAAACCACCAGCTGAGACACCTACAGAGATGATATATTATGATTTGTGTTGACCAAGGCCCTTCTCCCCGGATTGTGCAGTTTGGCCAGGTCTAGGAAGTGTCTTGGTGGTGATGGAGGCCTCTGTGTTCTTGGTGACCTTTAATGCTGCAGGAATGTGCCTCAACACAATCCTCTCTTGGAGCTCTACGGACAATTCCTTCGACCGCATGGCTTGGTTTTTGCTCGACATGCACTGTCAACTATGGGACCTTATATAGACTGGTGCGTTCCTTTCCAAATCATGTAAAATCAATTGAATTTACCACAGGTGGACTCAAATCAAGGTATAGAATCATCTCAAGGATGACTAATGGAAACAGAATGCCCCCGAGCTCAATTTCTAGTCTCATGGCAAAGTGTCTGAATACCTATGTAAAATTAGATTTAGCAGACTAGGATTGATAATGTCAAAAGCCACACTGAAGTCTAACAAAACAGCTCCCACAATCTTATCAATTTCTCTGTCAAGTCATATGTAAGTGCGTGTAGAAATATTTTTGCTAGAACTATCTGGGAGTGGTCTGAGGGGGGAGGAGACAACATAAATAGCATTTGTCACCAGGCAGGCAAACAGCTCTTACACAGAACGGGGTTTATCATATTCACAATTTCAATGGTATTATTTCCACCCTCATTTTGTGGTTATATCAAAGGAAAATCATGTCTTTGATTGCACTGGGCCTTATACAATGTCATCAGTGTAGAATGTCCTATTATGCTTAAAGAAGCTCTGATTTTCTTTTTGGTAAAACTGAGGTTATAGTGGGCATCGAGTTGTATACTTCAACATGGACTTTTAACACCTCACCTGTAAAACGAAGAGGAACATTATTTCACTTATTTTTTAACACAATTTGTGCTGTTTGGATACAATGTCCCTTGAACAGAGTGAAATGGAATTGACCCAAGTGGCCATAATTACAGCCATACTGTAAAGGCTGTTTGTCAGGGATTTCCTCCTCTTCTTCCGAAGAGGAGAGGCGAAAAGGATCAGAGGACCAATATGCAGCGTGGTAAGTGTCCATGGTTGTTTTTAATACGTTAAGGTACACATGAACAACTGACTACAAAAACAAGAAATGTGGAAAAACCCCAAACAGTCCTATCTGGTGCAAACACAGAGACAGGAACAATCACCCACAAACACACAGTGAAACCCAGGCTACCTAAGTATGATTCTCAATCAGAGACAACTAATGACACCTGCCTCTGATTGAGAACCATACTAGGCCGAAACATAGAAATACCCCAAAACATAGAAAAACAAACATCGACTGCCCACCCAATTCACGCCCTGACCATACTAAATAATAACAAATCAAAGGAAATAAAGGTCAGAACGTGACACTGTTGGAAGGAGAGGACCAAGGTGCAGCGTGATAAGTGTTCATGATTTTTATTAACTGAACACTGAAATAACAAAAATAACAACGAGAATGAATAAAAACAAAAACAGTCCTGACAGGAGCAGAAAGACACAAAACAGAAAACAACTACCCACAAAACTCATGTGGGCAAGAGCTACCTAAGTATGGTTCCCAATCAGAGACAACGATAGACAGCTGTCCCTGATTGAGAACCATACCTGGCCAAAAACAAAGAAATACAAAAACATAGAAAAAAGAACATAGAATGCCCACCCTAGTAACATCCTTGCCTAACCAAAATAGAGAATAAAAGCCTCTCTATGGCCAGTGCGTGACCCATACCTTGTAGGTATTCAATCTGTGTGAATGTTCATAAACATTTCCAGATGTAGAGAACAGGTCGTTATCCTTGGTCCCATACCCTGACGTACAAAGTAGACCGTAAAGATAAGTTATCTTACAATGCTGCTGCCAGTTATGGGTGGGTGTGGTCTAAGACTGTCATTATATATATAGTTCCTAGTCTCGCCATTGTCAAACATACATACATTCATTCACTTGCATTTATTTGAAATACGATTGCCATGGAGAATATTGATGAAGTTTCAGCAGTACAAAGAGAGCTTGAAGAACAACAGCTTGACCACAGCTGCAGGCAAGATTCAAGATTATTTGAAGGAGATGAATAATGTGGAGCTGAATATTTCTGTCACAGGAGAGACATGCTCCGGTAAATCTACCTTTGTCAAAGCATTCAGAGGCATGAAGAATAATGAAGAAGGAGCTGCTCTAACTGGTGTGGTGGAAACTACCATGGAGGCAAAGGCTTACCCCCACCCAAAATACCCAAATATGAAAGTTTGGGATCTCCCTGGTATTGGCACCGCTAACTTCAAACCAGAAGAGTACCTTCATAAAGTTGAATTTGATCGCTTTGATTTCTTCATCATAGTCTCATCAGAGCGATTCAGAGCCAATGACATTACTCTGGCCAAGGAGATCCAGAAGATGAAGAAGAAGTTCTACTTTGTTCGCTCCAAGATTGACAACGACATGAGGGCTGAGGGGAGAAAAGAGAAGTTTGACCAGGATAAGACACTGGAAACAATCAGACAATACTGCATCAAAGGTTTGTCTACACACTATGTGCATTATGTAAATGTACTCTATTGCTAAACAAAATAAATTAGTTTTTTCATATTGTTAGTGGGGTTGTATTTGACTATACTTTGTTCTGCTCCTCAGGGCTTGAGAATCAAGGTCTGGGCTCTCCTGTCTTTCTCATCTCAGTTTTGACCTTGGTCACTAAGATTTCCATGACCTTGAGGAGACAACAGAGAAAGAGCTTCCTGACCACAATTGGCATGTACTACTGTTGTCCATCCCTAATATAACCTTGAAAATCAACCAGAGGAAGGAGGCTTTCAAAGCCAACATATGGAGACTAGCTTTTGTATCTGCCGTTGTGGCAGCAATACCTATCCCAGGCCTTTCCTTTGCTGTAGATGTAAGCATCTTGGTAATTGAGACCAATAAGTACTATAATGCTTTTGGTCTTGATGATGAGTCCCTGCAGAGCCTAGCTAACAGAATGAATGTGCCAGTGGAGGAGCTGAAAGCAGTCCTCAAGTCACCTCTGAACAAAGAAATAAACAAAGTTGTGGTTGTCAAGTTGCTTCACAGTGCAGTTCTCACAGGGGTAACGGTGGTTGAGTACCTGTTCAGTAACATTCCTATTGTTGGCAGCTTAGCTGCCGCAGGGATTTCCTGTGGTACAACCGACTACATGTTGAGGAAGTGTCTGAATGAGCTGACTGATGATGCACACAATGTTCTGATGAAGGCACTGATGGCCAATGAGTGAGATAATGTTCAATATTGAATTGCAAGCTATATCTGTGTTTGCGTTCTTTCTTGAATACTGTCTTCAAACAAGGAAATGCTGATAAGTAGATAATAAAATTATGCTACTTGAAAATAAATGTTCAAATGTAATTGATCAATGGGACAGTAAGATCACAATAGTTTTAATATAGGTTAGCACACCTTACTGCATTAGATGGGAAATTCATATTGGGATCTACAGCTTTTTACTCATAGTAAATTTACTCTGAAAATATATATTCACAGAAAATACACCTGCTTTTACAATTTAACTCTAGTATAATCTAATCCTAGCCTTTTGAGAACCAAATTGGATGTGCTTTGAAACAATTGCATGATATTTGAACATGACTCCCTCTAGAAAGTGGATTTGAAAATAATCCTAGTTTAGAATGAACCAGTGTTAATTGTCTATATATAAATTGTGATTTTACCCAACACTACTCATTCAGTACATATGTTCTACATGAGAACAAATTATTGACCCATTTCCTGTGTTCTCTTCTGAATCGCATTAATCTTTATCTAAAACCGTCACTCTTTACTTTCCCATATTAACTAGTGCAATATTGCAGTTCATGAGCAGACCGCCAGATGGTAGTATTTAGCAGTTTTAGTGTTGGTCATTCAAGGCAGTAGATGGTAATGACAGGAAAATCTAGTCAGTTGTACAACTGAAATGTGTCTTCCGCATTTAGCCCAACCCCTCTGAATCAGTAGATGTAAACTCTAAATAAAAACACAAGGTTAAGTAATGCACATGACATATTATAGATCTGTGGACTCTAAATAGAGGGTTTTACTACATGAGCCTTACAAAAATAAATTGTTCATGTGCCTGACTGAACGAAGTTTCTGATACAACCATTTAACTGACCACAGATTCACATTGTGTTGAAAACCAGCTACTATAATAGATGGTGCTCATACAGTAGATAAGAGGTTGTTGGTATGGGTTTTATAGGACGTTTCTCTGCTGTCTATGGTTGAGCCATGTGCATAATGTAGTTGTTGATGAATACTCTGACATCATATCAGCGGCGCTTTGGCCTGGATGCAGATTCCTTACAGCAGTTAGCGGCACTACAGAACCGTATCAAGTACAAAAACAGCTCTCGATCTATAACATCCCACTCAATGAACAATAGTTACACTTACTAGATGATGTCACTCCACTGTTGAATTATTACCCTTCAGTCCTTTTTTTACCACTCACTAAAAATACATGCAAAAGGGTTGATCTGACATTTGTTTTTTAATATTTTGTGTAATGAAATAAATGCAGAGTGACATTTACTGCTTTCGGGGTTAGTTATTTACACCAGTCAATTAAGTAATTGTTATTATGATGTATTCTGTACTTTTAGTGAAGGCAATGTGTAAGTGTGATTTCATTGTTTTGACTTTCTCTTTACATTGATCAAAAATAAATGTTCAATGTTCAACACCACTGCTCACACACCCGTCGTTACTATGGCAACCAGTGTAGCCAAGTCAGCAAATGACTGCTGTCTGAACACACACACACACATATCCAATTTGCTGTTTGGACAGTCAATTTTCCAAAACATATTTTAACAACAAACCTGATTTGAGCATTAAGGCCTGCACTGTGAACAAGGAAAGGAAAGGTTCACCTATTTTGAATGTAATATTGTTTTTGTGCATCTCTGAGTGATGTTCTATCAATTCCCTGTGTCACTTCATGTTTTCATGTGTATCTGAGTTACTGGCATTCAAGCATGCCGAAATCCGGCAGGTATGACGTAGCACTGTATAAAGTAGTTCTCACTACTATGGAATTTAATAGGAATGTGACTTTTAGATTGCGAAAACCTCTATCACACGTTAGATTTCAATACTTCCGAAGTCATAACCTGGGAGGATGTCTTCTCTCGAATGAACCATTGAATATATTTTTGCGATATTCCTACTTTAAGAATAATTCTTTTTTTTTACGAATCCAATAAATGAAAGAACGTATCACGCGCCACCCAGCAGACTGTCGACCAATCGTATTCACGTTGTCATGCTGCGTCACGCGGTTGCTAAGCTAATCATCATGCAATCCCTTATCAAAGTCAATGTACAGTGTATCTACGTGCCTATTTTCCTCGAAAGAACATAATGTTTTGTACTTGTTGAAAAAATGTGTGCTAATGTTGTGTTTTTGAGCTAGCGCCCAATAGACTGCACAGAAGGTTGGTGGCACCTTAATTGGAGACGACAGACTCGTGTTAATGCCTGGAGTGTAATAGTGTTAAACACATCAAACACATGGGTTCCATTTGTTTGATGCCATTCCATTAGCTCCTTTCTAGACATTATGAGCCGTCCTCTGCTCAGCAACCTCCACTTATAGACTCCAATTCACTCCTTGTCGCTGAATCGCCCAAAAGGGCAGAGTCCGTTGACAGAGTATGGGCAACGTTTCCCATCTCCTCATAAGTATGTCTGCCAGGTTGAACATGAGATTGTAGACTCCTAATTTACATGCTGATATTGTCTTTGGTATTATTGTGTGTAGCTACATTTGCTTGCTAGCTAGCTACCAAGCTAGCCAGCCAGCCCACGGAGAGAGCATTGCATTGTGGATTTTGTCGTCGACTTGAAATGCAATAGATTTCCACAACAATTGTTCCTTTTGCCACCAAACTTTTATAATGCCAAAATGAAACATGTGTTCATAAAAAATATTGTTCTCACATATGAGTGTTATTTAACACTGTAAATGAAAGGAATGAGTGGTTTCGGGTGGATTTGTGTAGCTCGTTGTCGTTATTTGGGATTAATTGGGTGTTCTATTTGAAAGGATGCTTCGACTGATTTTTTTTACCCCATTCAAGGACTCTCAAAGATAAATGCATGTATGTGCCACAAGAGGGTGCAAGGACCTTACAGTAACAGTCTTTTTGTATGGACAGTATATACTTTAGACTTTCCTGACACACATCATTTGCATCAAAGTCTGGCTATTTTATGACATGACTGAGACAAATAAACCTGACACATTATTTTTCATCTATTGTCAGGAGAGAGAAATGCAAACCTTCACCATATGCTACTGACAAACTGTGACATCAGGTTTAATCAGTGTTCCACACACAATACTTTAGCAATGCATCCTTCCATCATGACGTTCACTATTCTTATGTATTTGAAAATGTGTAAGCGATAAAGAGTGAACTTGACATTCACTCACCCATATCAGGGATACATTGTCAATTAAGGGCCTTACACATTAGCTGGCATTATACCCACCAGCTAGATTCTTCTATTTACAGCATTGTGTCAGCTGAATTCATTACGTTTAGGGTTTTTAAAATGTAAATGAAATCACAATTTAAAATACTAATTATCATTGTTTGATCTATAATGTTCAGTTGAATTGACAATTCATACATTATATTGATACTTCACACACTTGTTTTTTAATTTTTTAATCAGGGTCTTGAAGTGAGGCCAGGATAAAACCCACATTTTTGGTCGATCTGGCATCTACACCGCGAAGGGTCCATGCGGCGCCAGAGATTATGATGATGCAGTGAACGTTGGCTGTACAGAAGATCCGTGCCTAACTCCATGCACCTCCCAAAATTGTGCAGCTCTGGAGGTGACTCCCACTTGCATAACAGTGCAACAGTGCACTGAGGACAAACAGCACATTGTGTAAACAAGTAGACTTAGATGAAACATGTCTTTAGCTCTTCTGTACCGAATCTTTCTCCTTTTTGTGGGTACGTTTTGTGGGTTAACTTATTCGCTTGTTGGAATTCCACTTTTGATTTATTTTAGTGCACTACTGATAATGTCAGATCCAAAAGTTCCCTGAGAGAAGCCACAGTCGAGAATGACTATAATTCAGTATTTGAGTTCATTTAGTTTTTGTATATTGCTTTTCTGTATTTACTAGGTGCCTGGGGAAACACTGTCTGAGAGATAGACCAGGATTCAATCCGATCACATTGTCACTTATGCACCTTTTAAAGATAATTTCCAACATATGTCGTTTTTACTGTGATTGAGGTCTTCACAAATGCAGGAATGTTTCCTTTCAAATGTGCAAAGCAAACAAAGTTCAATCAGATTGAATCCCATCCATAATCCTGAATACTGGCCATGGAATCTGTTATGTTATGTATTGGCCTTGCTGACAATGTTACTTTCTTTGTTCATCACACATTCTGTACAATGTCAGAAACTGGAGAGCTTCCCAGGAATTCACCCTGACAAAAACGGACACCCAAAACAAAATGTCTTTCATCGAATGGCTTGTGACAGTCCTCTGCAGCAGTTACCTCCACTGGTACCTTCACAAAGAGGGAGAGACTTTGAGGAGGATGCTGTACATGGCAACTGCTGATGAAAGAACACAGGAGATGAGACACCAAAATAAACAATGGATGAGTGACCCTGGCGTTGAGGAAGTCGCAGCAGAGAAAGTGGGATCCAGTATGTACACTCTGAAAATTCCTGAAATATTAACCAATCACTCAACCACTGTCCCTACTGGGATTCCCAAAGTGTTTAACTACAAGACAAATCCTGTATCAAAACTGATGTTACCGTAGTTCGTTTGATTCTGAATTAGAGACCATGTAGCACTCTCTGCCCAACTTTCTGCTTCAAATTACATAACATCTGCAAGAAAAAGAAAAAGAAGGCTGGATTTTTTCTCACAATTAAAGCTGGTGCTTCTTAAAACATTTAGTTTAAAACCATAACATTGCATAATTGGCGGCTCCCGATTAAGAGTTCACAAGAGCTCTAACTGGTGGCATGTTGCGTCATCAATTATATAGAAAAGTATATTTTCCCAAATTGGTAAAGCTTTTTAGTGCAAAGTGACAAGATGCGCAACTTGCATGTGAGCACTATATCTCCAAACGAGTGACAATTGGTAGCGGTTATATTCCACAACATTTGAGATGAAAGACAACTTTGACAGTATTACAAACACTTACAACATCTGGTTTCTAGTAGGCAGAATTAGAGAAGGACCTATTCATTCTCTGATTCAGTTGGCTCAAGCCTGTTTCTGTACTGAAGTCAGCCTACCCGTCTCATAGACTGACCAGCAGCTCCTTATTATTATGGTTAGAAATCACATTTGATGACCACCATTGGGGGGGGGGGTACTCATGTTTACACAGTTGAATAATCACCCTTAAAATACTTTGAACCACCTTTATTTTTTTATTATAATTTCTGAAAATCTACAATAGCAATTGACCAACCCTAGTAATCATTGAAGGGGATGTGACATTGTAGCAGTAGGCTGTTTTAATTATCCTTTATACATCTGTTATTCTTGATTTCAATATGGAAGGAAAACCAGGTACTGGTGTTTTGTATTAAGTGTTTCTTGTTGAGTAAAATACATATTTTAGTACTAAATTTGAATCATTGTGTTATTCCTATTCCATATTTTTGTGTTCCCCAACTATGAAAGGGGGGCATGAGTGAAACATTTTGGGATTGGCTTCTCTTTGATTTAGGGGTTAATGATAGTCAGAATAAAAACAACGAGGAAGATCAGAAAACAAGGAATGGCATGTTCAGTAGAATAGTTTCGGAATAATTCCAACATCAAAGGGTATTTCAATATTATGAAGAGTGTGGGCTGCCCCCTTGTTTATGTCTGATCATACAATTTCAGTTTTAAGTTTCTGTTTAATGAAATCACACAAACCAAGCATGGTCCCTCACAATTTACCTGTATGTCATACTAAATTTGAACGTCCATATTTTATGAAATAATCACTCCAGATTTGACTGCCCTTGACCAAAACAAAAACATCCTGTGGCGTTCTGCATTCGCATTGACTAGCCCCCGCGATATGCAACTTTTCAGGGAAGTCAGGAACCAATATACGCATAGTTAGGAAAGCTAAGACTAGCTTTTTCAAGCAGAAATTTGCATCCTGTAGCACTAATTCCAAAACGTTTTGGGACACTGTAAAGTCCATGGAAAATAAGAGCAGCTCCTCCCAGCTGCCCACTGCACACTCAATACTATTTTGTTGGTGCAACGTTAACTAGCTAGGTAGGTTAGTTTGAGCTGTCTTGCAATATTAGCTATAAACCGACTTTATGCTAGATCACAATGGTTATTCTCATGATTAATGTGGGCCTAAAAATAAATCTATGCCGGTGGTGATTTTTATTGCAGTTGTAAATATAGCTTCTGTGAATACTCATCCGTAATCGTATCCTTAAAATGACAGATATTCGGATCGGATTATACTCGTAATCTGAAAAACAAAAGTTTTTAGAAAATGCCTCAGTAGAGCTTGGCAGCACCTAATCGTCTACAGGCACACTTATATAAATCAAGGAAGCTGCAGATCAGGAGCTGTGTACCTGTTGTTTCTCAAAACTTGCAGCGGGCAGTTGAGTTTGCTTTTACTGTCAGAACTCATTGGTCTCTCATCTTTGTTTTCCAACAAGCTCCGCTTGTTAGATATTATGCTCATTGATAGCTTGCTTGCCAACGTCCTCGCCAACTGATTTATCGAAGTAGTAGTAGGCAGTAGCACATCTGAATGGTCTGAGCAAAACATGCGAGGAGAAGTGACAGGTGAAACGATCAAGTGACAAAAAGCAAGTGAACAGTCGCTCTATCCAATTGTAGCAGCAGGATCACAGCCCGCCCATTTCTTTACAGACAGCAGAACTAGCCAGTGGATTTATTCAGAGTGCACAGCACTTCGCACTGTTTGAGTGACTTTAGAAAGATAAATGCATTTTTTTTTTAAATCACAGACAATAAAACATATCATAATCGTATTCTCCATATCTGTTACTATACTCATTTTGTGAAGACAATAGCTCCCTGATTTTATTAATGAGATGTAATAACCCAACAATGCTGAATAATTTAATTATAGGTGTACACCAAGTACCATTTCATGTAAGTTGACCAAATTCAAAGTCATGTTCAGGTACCATTGCATGTACATTTTATTTTTCATTCAACTTTTGCCGATGGTTAGCAAGTAAAGTTGACACAAAGTTAGATCGTGTACATTAATCAAATTAGGCCTGGAACACACGCTTGGACACAGTTGTTGCCTGGTGTGCACACTTTAGTCCACACCCACTGTGAGGTGTACCACTGCCCACCGGGCGAAATGCAATGTTTTTTTAGGTGTCCCTTCTCGAGTTTGGTTCACTGCTTTTAGAGTCACTTCCTTCTAAAGCTTTACTAGTCGAACACAGCATCTCACACTTGCCACATAACAGGCCAGCATATCTCAGCACAATCATGCGTCCATTGTGTCTTACCTATATCCTTTTAGTCGGTAAGTGTATCATTTTTGTATTTGAAGTGTCTGGTGGTGCTGATGTTAAATACTCCGTTGAAAGATACAGTATATCCACTTTAATCACACCATCTGTTCTCTCTTTTCTACAGCAGCAGCAGAAGCTGTGAATCTGCATCAGGAGCAGTTAACAGTGACCAAATCCTCCGGCAAATCCGGTGTTATTGAATGCAGAGCTACAGGCTTCAACACTGGTAACATTCACTGGTATCAGCAAAAAGACGGAGAAGCTCTGAAGTGGATTCTGTTCATGCATAAAGGTGGTGGAAAAATCAACCAAGGATCCTGATTTTGAGGATTACCAAGCAGAAAAGGCAGAAAATTCGGACATATTCACACTGACAATCCCTACCCAAAAGGCAGATCATGTAGCCACGTACTACTGTGCTACCTTTGATAACCACAGTGACAACTGCAGTTCATTCCCTGTGCAGAAAACTACCTTACAGTTCCTTCTCAATGAGAGACCTTAGCGTCACCACGGGATGTGACATTAGCAGAGGGTTGAGAAGCTGTTAAAACATCATCACCTGGGTTTGGTGTGGTTTCTAACTCTCATCTTTATGTCTCCCCTATCTAACCACATTCTCTGATGCTTCATTGGGAGGTCCAATCAAATCAGCGAGAAATCACACTGAGGAATACATTTGACTCGCCAAATAGTTTCTTGGAATACCTTTTGAATATAACAATAGTATTATATATTATCTAAATATTGTATATAATGTATTACTACTGTATGGTCTATATTGACTATAACCATGTAAAATGCAGATGAACTGAAAGCAGAAAAAATGCAATTGTGTCAATAGTGTGTGTGGGGGGGGATCTAAATTAACAAAAAGATACGTTTTTGTCTAGGATTTACTTGGAGTGTGATTCTGGATCTGGGACACAGGAGATTTTGCGGTTTGGATCCGGGTCAAAACTCATCGTCACTGGTAAGGACCTCTACTAGATACTGTATATTATATTTGTTTATTTGACTATATTTAACAAATGAAATTAAACTAATTTTAGATGTTGCATACATATTCTGTTAGACGCAAATGCAATGGCTTAGAATAGGGAAAAATAACTTTATTTTCCTATAAATAAATAAATGCTATGTTGTGCAAACACTATCTTAGAGAAATTTAAAACTAATTGCGTGGGGCTGGAGTCTGGTCAAGTGTTAGAGCTGATTACTCTGGATCAGGTGTACCTCCTGACGATGCGGGTTAAGAACCTTTCTGAGCTGATAGATATATAATACACTATTCTATTTTATACCATGGCATTGTTGAAATCTTGTTTCTGATGGCTAGAAAGGCTTTTTTGTTGTGCCCATCCTTGTGTGTTGATATTTTAGTACTACAATAGATTGGAAAGTGCAAAGTGTTTCCTTTTAAACACACAAAGGTGTTCACTTTTTTATTTTTCTTATAACGTGAGTTTCGATTGTTTCACATGCAAATCAGATGAGAACCAACTCAGGAAACCCAAAGTGACCGTGTACCTGGCATTCAAACCTGAGCTGAATGGGAAGACCACCCTGCTATGTCTGGCTAGGGACATGTTTCCAGATTTGGTCTAGATGTCATGGAAGATGGAGGATGAAAACGGCCGAACTGTGGAGGTGCCCAAAGCAGAGATGGAACAGCTGGAGCAGAGGGAGGAAGGACAGACGACCAGTATGATCATGTATCAGGGAAAGGCAGAGGCCAAATACATCTGTTCGGTGGAGCATGAAGCGGGCCCTGAAGAAGCTGACACATCAAAAGGTAGCCAAAGTTTGAAATATTCCACAATTTGAGTGGTATTTTCCTTCTTGTTTGTTTTTTAAATACTAGTTCACATGGCAATGTGTTAGTAACTTTCCAGATTATTTAAAAACTGTGTAATTGAAACATTGAATTGAGACATTAGTGAACTACCTGTGATAATGAAATTATCCTCCAGAAATAATTAAAGATGTAGTGATTGGACATACAATAATATTTGGTTGAATTACTCCATCTAACCAGGGTTGGGTGCTTTGAATAAAAACGAGAAAAACATTTAGTTCGAATTGACCCCAACTCTGCATGTAACCCTCACATTGTCAATCAATTACTTATTTCTCACAAATACATGTTCTTTGTTACTTGTAGGTTTTTCATCAAAGCAAAATGTTTGCTCTCCATCTACCAATGCGATGGTACCACCCTACATACCCAATGGTGAGATTCATTTGATCATTTTATGAACTTTGAACTTGAGGTCTGCGGGCGACTCATTTCTTTATCATGCTCCTGATGCTTTTCATATTGCTCCCTCTGACTTCTTGTCTGACTCCCACCCGTTCCCACAATAACTGGTCCTGCATCCGACCACAGTCCTGAAATGTTGTTTTAGGCGTATGTGATGCAGCTCACTTGACAGTCCTGGTCACAGAAATTGCGTTACTTAAGGCAAGATCAAAATGTGCCAAAATAGCAACCCCCTAGAGTCAATGTCCGCTCCCCGTGAGAAATCCCCATCAAAATATATCTGTTTAAACTAAAGATATTCATTTCTGGCATGGGCTGCATCTCAATCTGCCAATGGACGAGCTACAGCTGTGTTTGTCAGACCATGAGACATCCTGAAAATCGGTCTTCTCATGAAAACGTCTGTAGCGTCCAAACAGTTTGGGCTACACACTAATATTTTACCTTTATTTAACTAAGCAAGTCAGTTAAGAACAAATTATTGTTTTCAATGACGGCCTAATGTGGGTTAACTGCCTGTTCAGGGGCAGAACGACAGATTTTGTAGCTTGTCAGCTCAGGGGTTTGAACTTGCAACCTTCCGGTTACTAGTCCAACGCTCTAACCACTAGGCTACCCCTCTATGGACAGGTGAGTTTCTCATGAACAAGTTTTGCTCCAGGACGTTCACAAAACTCACAAGACTTGTCTTTAAGTAGCCGGGTACTAGTTAAAAAATATAAGGAAGTATATATGGAAGTGCTCAACATTTTTTTTTTAATGTGTCTAAAAAAAACTATACATTTTCCTGACCTTTCTTATATCTCTCAGGAAAATCGATAGTTTGTTTTGAAGTGTATCTTTAACGTGGAAAGGGGTAAAAGTATTATTAGTTTTTCACAAACGTAGCAGGATGGGCTTTTAGCTGAACAATAGACTAATCAACCTTTACTAAATAATTGTGTAATAGCCAAGCTAGGTGTGAAATAATATTTCAGAAATTGCCCCACACACAGAGTTTGAGCGGATACTTGGGACTCGGCTTTCTTGATCGTCTTCCTTTTTTTATTCTTCCTTTTTGAGCAAATTGCTCGGTTGATTCGGTTGATTCGACTGTGAAGATGACATTATTGAATGGTTCGCCAGCTTTGATCTGGGCCTGCAGGACACGAAGGTCATTGTTTGTCAGACAAATCATTTGGTCGAAACTATAAAACAGTACAAAACAAGCGAACACACATAGTTAATGTTCTGATATTTATATATATATATATATATATATATAAAAAATTCAGTAAATCCTGCTTTATTCTCCGGCCAGAAAAACGGTCACGCCAACATACAGGGCGCATAAAACAGACCAGCCCAAACACAGGACCAAACAGTCCGGAGAATACAAACATGACAACTACAACCAACAGAGTAACAAAAACAACAATCCTGCACAAAACAAGGGCGGGTCAAACTACTACATATAGGGAAGCTAATTAAACTAAAACAAACACAGATGAAACTAATAAGACAAAACCAACAGACAAACGAAAAAGGGATCGTAGCGGCTAGTAGGACGGTGACGACGACCGCCGAGCACCGCCCGAACAGGCAGGGGAGCCAACTTCGGCGGAAGTCGTGACACTCCTGACTGTAATTAAAGCAATGTGGATGTTGTGCCGTAATGCCAGCAGATTACAGATTGCCTTTGTCGGTCGTTCATCATCTTAATGAATATAAGCAAGTGATGTCTGCTAAATAATCAAGTTAGGTTTCTCCAGAAATAAATACATCTAAATAACAAACTGACTTTATTTACATATTAAATCATTTAGAAGTTTGTAAGTCGCTCTGGATAAGAGCGTCTGCTAAATGACTTAAATGTAAATGTAAATGTATATAAAAGCCCCTAAAATATTCTCACAGATCCTAGAGGAAAATGCCCCTTCGATAATAATTTAGAGTCCTCCAATCCTCTAAATGTAATTATTGGCGGAGAGTCACGTCATTGAAAAAAATATTTTTAGATATACTATAGGCATTTGTTGGTAACATATGTAAGATGTTTTATATTCATCATATGTTTGTAAGTTACTTCTCATCAGAATGGTATTTTTGTATAATACTGTGGCGGGTTGCAGTTATCTGTTCTATTTCAAGACTAAGTTGCATGGGCCGCAGAGAGGGGAGAGGTCAAAGTGTCATCATGTGTAAACATATCTTTTGCTCCACAATGTCTGTGTGCCAGTCAGTGTGTCTCTGTGATCTTGTCCAGGATTGGTTGTATTTAGAATTGGTTGTATCTAAATGACAATTTGATATATGACTGTTGATATGGAGGATTGGTTTATAGTTCTGAGTTTGAGAGAGGAGACAAAGCTGAACAATGAATTATGCCGATGCTGTTTTATCCTGTGTATCTTTGCTATAAAGGATCCCATTTTGCCATTGTGTTGGGACTCTCAACTTTTCATTAGAGATACTGAACTGTTGAAAGTCAAAATGCTATTGCAATGTGGAGGAGGCTCTCAGAGAATTCTCTGAGAGACACTGAAATTACCTGAGAGTCACAGGATTGTGATAGAGCTGATATAATTAAAGATGGACTTTGATAACTAACTCTGACTTGTGTGTGTGGTTTGCTCCCATGATTTGGTAAATAGAGGAAATTTCCACGACACCTTTCATAGGCAAAATGACTCCCACTCGTGTTTAGTAATGTGCTGTTAAAAATGGTGTAGGTCTTATTTATTTAAAGAGCATATTGAAGTTAGAAGCAAAAGCCTTCAACTATTTTAGCACCATTTCACGTTGCTCTGAGAAAAGCATGGGGACTGGTCTTGGTAAATTAATGAGATTTTTATTTTCACTTAATTTCTGTTTTGGTAAGACAATAATTATAAAATTAGGGTGCAGAAATGTTATGCTCTTAGTGTACTGTAACCTTTATTTAACTAGGCAAGTCAAATTCTTATTTGCAAAGACAGCATACTCCTTCCATATATTCCATTCCATCCTAACGGAAACCATGAGGGTTTCGTTTTTAGTTTCTCTGAATAGAAACACCATAATATTAATCAAATTAATTAAGCCAAATTTCTTAAAATCAATCCCATATCCTATGTTATTACAAAAATGTTTTCAATTCTCTGTTAATGACAATACGGAAGACTATCAAATGCTTCTCAAAGATGCCCTCTGATGCCCTCAAACTAGCAATAACTTGCAGTAACAGAAAAAATGTCTGACAAATAGATAACATGCCACAGAGTGCTGCAGCAGCCCGCAAGGTGTGCCGCAGTATGACACAGTGGTTCCTCCTCTAAAAGTTGCATCAAGGCCATCAGAGTATTAAACAGCCTTCACTAATACAGAGAGGCTGCTGCCTACATACAGACTTCAAATCATTGGCCACTTTAACAAATGGAGCACTAGTCACTTTATTAATGCCACTTTAACAGTGGTGGACAAAGTACTAAATAATCATTCTTGAGTAAAAGTAAAGATCTCTTAATAGAAAATGACTCAAGTTAAAGTGAAATTCACCCAGTAAAATACTACTTGAGTAAAAGTAAAGATCTCTTAATAGAAAATGACTCAAGTTAAAGTGAAATTTACCCAGTAAAATACTACTTGAGTAAAAGTCTAAAAGTATTTGGTTTTAAATATACTTAAGTATCAAAAGTAAATGGAATTGCTAAAATGTACTTAAGTATTGAAAGTAATAGTATAAGTATTCATAATTTTTAATTCCTTATATTAAGCAAACCAGACTGCACATTTTTCTTGTTTTTTTTATTGACGGATAGCCAGGGGCACACACAAAATTTACAAACAAAGCATTTGTGTTTAGTGAGTCCACCAGATCAGAGGAAGTAGGGATGAGCAGGGATGTTCTCTTGATAAGTGTGTGAATTGGACCAGAGCTCAGAACATGCGCTGACCAGCTGGCAAATGTCTTCACTGACATTTTTAATCTCTCCCTGACACAGTCTGTAATACCTACATGTTTCAAGCAGACCCTGCTCCCAAGAATGCCAAGATAACCTGTTTGAATGACTATTGCCTCGTAGCACTCACATCTGTAGCCATGAAATGCTTTGAAAGGCTGGAAATAGCTAAAGGACTCTGACCATGAGAAACAAGATTCTATGGTCTGAAGAAAAATATATTGAAATCTTTGGCCTGAATGCCAAGTGTCAAATCTGGAGGAAACCTGGCACCATCTCTACGGTGAAGCATGGTGTTAGCATGCCTACGGTGAAGCATGGTGGTGGCAGCATCATGCTGTGGGGATGGTTTTCAGCGGCAGGGACTGGGAGACTTGTCAGGATTGTGGGAAAGATTAATGGAGCAAAGTACAGAGAGATCCTTGATGAAAACCTGCTCTAGACCTCAGACTGGGTCAAAGGTTCACCTTCCAACAGGACAACGACCCTAAGCACACAGCCAAGACAACACAGGAATGTCCTTGAGTGGCCCAACCAGAGCTCGGACTTCAACCCGATCGAACATCTCTGGAGAGATAATAGCTGTGCAGCGATGCTCCCCATCCAACCTGACAGAGCTTGAGAGGATCTGCAGAGAAAATGGGAGAAACTCCGCAAATACAGGTGTGTCAAGCTTGTAGTGTCATACCCAAGACGACTTGAGGCTGTAATTGCTGCCAAAGGTTCTTCAACAAAGTACTGAGTAAAGGGTCTGAATACTTATGTAAATGTGATATTTCAAATTAAATGTTTTATACATTTGCAAAAATGTATAGAAACCAGTTTTTGCTTTGTCATTATGTAGATTGATGAGATTAAAAAAGTTTTTTTTTTTAATAAGGCTGTAATGTAACACAATGTGGAAAAAGTAAAGGGGTCTGAATACTTTCTGAATGCACCGTACATATCTACCTCTATTACCTCGTGCCCCTGCACATCGACTCGGTACGGGTCCCCTGTGTAAATAGCCAAGTTATCTTTTACTTGTCTATTTATTCCTTGTGTTTTAATGTTTGAATAATTTCATTTTTTTTCTCTGCATTGTTGGGAAGGGCCTCTAAGTAAGCATTTCACTGTTAGTCTACACTTTCTTTTTTATGAAGCTTGTGACAAATAAAATTGTATTTATGTATTTGAGATATTCGTGTATTTAATTTTCAATGAATTATCTACATTTTCTAAAATCACGCTTTCACTTTTTAATTATTGGGTGTTGTGTGTAGATGGGTGAGAAAACAAATGTTTTCTTTGAATTCAGGCTGTAATACAACAACATGTGGAATAAGTCAAGGGGTATCAATACAATCTGAAGGCACGAGATTGAAATGAACCCATCAGTCTTCTCCCTCTTCCTCAGCAACCTTCCAGTCCATGTGCAGTCTGCATCTGGCCTCTCTGGTTTATACAGTGATGATAGTGAAGAGCATGGTGTACTGCTGTGGGCTCTCTCTCCTGCTGCACCACAGGAACATGGGAAATAGCCCCCCTTCCTGAAGAAAAGCTCATCTCTTCATTATGAAGAGTTCTGAAAGAGCTCTGGGAAATGAGGAAATTTCGGTCCCCATATTCGTCTTCCAATTCCTCACAGTGAGAAAAAAGTACTATTACTGATATCTATGAGAAGTTTTTGTATTCCAAAGTCGTTTGAAAACATCTGTAAAAGTTTTAAAGGTAAAAAATACTAATGGGTTGCTTGTTTCGTCACAATATTCTTTAGAGCTTTCTCTTGAGGACTGGTGGCCGACTAAAAGTTCTACTCGATGCATTCTCAATTGGCGCTGATTAATATTTAGTCTAAAGTGCATTATAATGACTGGGAAACTGTGATATTTCTCAAGTAGACAAATAATTAGTAGGAAAACCTTTTGTCATCATTGTGCTGTCACCAGATTTCCTTTAGCTGTAGTATAACGTTAACTAGCTATCTGAACGTGAGGGGAGAGCACCGACTGTTACCTAGCTAACATTAGTATTGCTAGATTTTTTTGGACAACCTTTACTAGCTAATGACATTGCCATCTGTCTGAAGTAAATGTGAAGACATATAATGCTGACAAAATTGTTTCCTACTTAATATTTGCCCTGTGTTGGCAATATCATCGTATTTCTGAGACTCTACAGTTTAATTTAGACCAAACATGGATGCTAAGAATGACTGGGAACCGCTAAAGTTGTTGGCATCTATCAATGATATACACCACCATTGAAAGGTTTGGGGTCACTTAGAAATGTCTTTGTTTTTGAAAGAAAAGCTAATATTTTTTGTCCATTTGCAATTGCAATTGTCTCTTTAAGACCAGTCACCAGTCACTCATTCACAAATCACTTATGCAGGCAATTTGAAATAAACCATTTTTGGGTGGTCAATCGGCTTTGAAATCAGTCTGTTGTTTTATGCTTTGCAAAGTTGTAGGGTGGTGAGCTTCAGCTGTAAGCTAACCTGCAATGTTAGCTTTCTTTGAATGCTTAATAAAAGACAGGTTAAAAACAATTGAAAGGTCCCGAACATTGAAAATCATGTTTTTCATCAAACTGGATGATATTCAGAGGAAACTAGTTTAAAGTAGGTTAACCCACATATGACAAATGACTGTAACTGGTACATTGATAAAGTTTGATCAGTAAGTTACTGGTCCCCTCCCAACATGTCAAACTCTTGGATTTAGTAGGCTGGCATTACCGGAACACACTCTTTTCACACCATTTCGCCTTGTGGGCGGTGCCATATATCACTGTGGGCATAGATTACAGTGTGCATAATAATAATAATTAATAACAATACGGGTGCACACAGCATTGAGAATGAGATGAGCACCCGCTCAAGTCTGAATCTTGGAATCTATTTTCAACTCACCGCCTAACTACAGTATGGATGTTTCTGTTTCATCAATGAGTGTCACGTCCTGACCTTAGTTCCTTTTTTATGTCTCTGTTTTAGTTTGGTCAGGGTGTGAGTTGGGGTGGGCATTCTATGTTTTGTGTTCTATGTTTTCCATTTCTATGTGTTTGGCCTAGTATGGTTCCCAATCAGAGGCAGCTGGCAATCGTTGTCTCTGATTGAAAACCATACTTAGGCGGCCTGTTTTTCCCACTTGAGTTGTGGGTAGTTGTTTTCTGTCTCTGTGTTTCTACCAGACAGAACTGTTTCGGTTGTACGTTTGTTTACTTTGTGTTTCAGTGTTCAGCTTATCGAATAAATCTAACATGGACACTTACCACGCTTCATCTTGGTCCTCCTCCTCTTCTTCCACCACCAACAACAGCCGTTACAATGATTGACAAAGATGAAGTAATGTCATCACTGAATTCATGTTATGTTTGCTATTTCATGCAGCCACAGAATAAAAAGTTCCTATAAAAATGATTTTGTATTCAAATGTCTATTTAAAGTTCAGATATATCATTCACGCAAAATAATGAGACTGGGTGTTAAAGTTGGCCTCATGTATAGGCCCTCCGGAAAATAAATTTTTCATTTCATTTTACCTTTATTTAACCAGGCAAGTCAGTTAAGAACATATTCTTATTTTCAATGACGGCCTGGGAACAGTGGGTTAACTGCCTGTTCAGGGGCAAAACGACAGATTTGTACCTTGTCAGCTCGGGGGTTTGAACTCGCAACCTTCCGGTTACTAGTCCAACGCTCTAACCACTAGGCTACGCTACCGCCCCAAATATGATCAAGGACATCCAAAATCCATCACATGAACTATATTTAATGAAGCCAGCAATGCTGATACCAAATTAATTTTAAAATATTAAAGTTATCACATGGGGCTAGAGAAAAGAGAGAGATATATACTCACACACATACAGCTTATGTAGCTAGGTCTACAGTAAAACTCACCCCATATCATCCAAATCAAAGTTTATTTGCCACGTGCGCCGAACACAGGTGCAGACCTTACAGAGAAATGCTTACTTACAAGCCCTAACCAACAGTGCAATTTTTAAGTAAAACATATTTATTAGGTAAACAATTGATAAGTAAAGAAATACAACAACAAAAAAATGAAGTAAAATGACAGTGATTACAACAGTAGCGAAGCTCTATAAAGGTGGTACCAGTACAGGGTCCATGTGCGCTGGCACCGGTTAGTTGGGCTAATTTAGGTAAAACATACATGTATGTATCGTTAAAGTGACTATGCATAGAGTGCCAGTAGCGTAAAAGAGGGGGTTGGCGGGTGGCTGGACATAATGCAAATAGTCTGAGTAGCCAATGTGCGGGGACAACCGGTTAGTCGGGCTAATTGAGATATGTACATGAATGTATAGTTAAAGTGACAATGCATAGATGATAAACAGAGTAGCAGCAGCGTAAAAGAGGGGTTGGCGGGGGAGGGCACAATGCAAATAGTCTGGGTAGCCATTTGATTAGATGTTCAGTAGTCTAATGGCTTGTGGGTAGAAGCTGTTTAGAAGCCTCTTGAACCTAGACTTGGCGTTCTGGTATCGCTTGCCGTGTGGTAGCAGAGGGAACAGTCTATGACTCGGGTGGCTGGAGTCTTTGGCAATTTTTAGGGACTTCATCTGACACCGCCTGGTATAGAGGTACTGGATGGCAGGCAGCTTGGCCCCAGCGATGTACTGGGCCATACGCACTACCCTATGTAGTGCCTTGCGGTCGGAGGCCGAGCAGTTGCCATACCAGGCAGTGATGCAACCAGTCAGGATGCTCTCGATGGTGCAGCTGTAGAATCTTTTGAGGATCTGAGGACCCGTGCCAAATGTTTTCAGTCGCCTGAGTGGGAATAGGTTTTGTCATGCCCTCTTCACGACTGTCTTGGTGTGCTTGGACCATGTTAGTTTGTTGGTGATGTGGACACCAAGGAACTTGTTGCTCTCAACGTGCTCCACTACAGCCCCATCGATGAGAATGGGGGCAAGCTCAGTCCTCCTTTTTTCTGTAGTCCACAATCATCTCCTTAGTCTTGACCACGTTGAGGGAGAGGTTGTTATCCTGGCACCACACGGCCAGGAGTCATCAGATTGAGGGTTCTCAATGGCCAGAAGGTTGGGTTAGGTCCTCAGTCACTGTCAATCTGATTCCTCACTGTCATACAAATGCATACGTCAGAGGTCTCTTTTTAAAGACATTGCTAATGCTACAGCTTAGCCCACTAGCTACTTGCATAAACAACAACACTGAATGACTATGAATGAGTGTCAGAGGTTACGTGATTGACTGCCGGCAGGTGCCACTTGTATCAATAAATCATTATCAGAATATAGTTTGTGTGGTAATAATTTATTTATGTAATGTTTTATTGACGTTTCCAAGTACTGGTGACAAATCATTATTTCCAATTCTTGCTTAGATTGTAATGGACACATATGATATGTGTAAAACACTTTGAGATTATACTAATTATGATGAGCTAATGCTAAACTAATTGACAGCTTTGTGTGGAGCCATGTTTTACACTCTGCGTGTCACGTAAATGTCTCTTGGACCACATATGGTATTACTGTAACGGCTGTTGGAAGGAGAGGACCAAGGTGCAGCGTGTTCATGATTTTTATTAACTGAATACTGAAATAACAAAAATAACAAAGTGAATGACCAAAAACCGAAACAGTCCTATGAGGTGCAGAAAACACTAAACAGAAAATAACTACCCACAAAAACCATGTGGGAAAAGCTACCTAAGTATGGTTTCCAATCAGAGACAATGATAGACAGCTGTCCCTGATTGGGAACCATACCCGCCAAAGAAATGCAAAAACATAGAAAAAATAACATAGAATGCCCACCCTAGTCACACCGTGGCCTAACCAAAATAGAGAATAAAAGCCTCTATGGCCAGCGCGTGACAATTACAAAACAAGGTGTAGGGATGGGTCACACGTCTTTTGAGGAAACTTGTGATGTGATGATAGTAGATGACACACTACCTTCAACATGCATACTACAAACAGACCCAACTCATCTTGTCACCTCTTCTTATCTTTGGTTGAAGTGCATAACCAAAAATGGCTTCGTGGTGAATTCTCCAGTGATGAACTGTAATGGATATTAGCTCATTCATACTATAGTTTCTGTCAGCGGAGAGTTAGCTAAATATGACCGCTTGCGTTAGCTCACTCTTTCTTCAGTTAGCGCTAGGACTAATGTAGCCTACATGTTCTGATTTGGATGAGAATTGTGTTATGCTGTTGCTACTTCTGTGAATATCTGAACATTGCATCCAAAAAATAAATTGCTCACATTGAGGACATAACATTATAAAGACTGTGTTTGTGCAAAATGTTTCAGTGTAAAAACAGTGTGGCCAGCTCAATGTTAACTGTTACGTCAATTGTAACTAGAGTCCTCTAATCACACGGGTTTGAGCGTATATGCTGCAGGGGACCACTGTAGAAGGATCACACCCATGTGTTCGTCTGTATCCCCCAAATAATTAGGTTATTGGTAGGCCATCATTGCAAATAAGAATATGTTCTTAACTGACTTGCCTAATTAAATAAAGGTTAAATAAAATAAAATAAGTACAATTCCACACATTATGCCTAGAGGCTGAGAGAAAATGTTGAAGTTAATTTCCTGCAATTTATATGCTATCTGGGGTCCCACAATGTCTATATTTTGGGGGGGTGGGTTAGAGGACACAAGGTGTTTCTTTGGAGTGCAACGTAGAAACCAAGGTCTTTTGTGGCACCATTGCCACAACCTCTCTGCCCATGCTGTTGCTGGTTTACCAAAAAACATCAGTTGAAGAAAGATCTGTCTCTTTTACATAGCAACCAAGGAAGGATGAGATCTGTTCGATGATTACCTAGGGGGGTTTCACAATGCACGACCCAACAAATTGCAACTATCACCTGCACCCTCTGAATGGCACACATACACAATCCATGTCTCAAAGCTGAGACATTCTTCTTTAACTGCCTCCTCCCCTTCATCTACACTGATTAAGGTAGGTTTAAAAGGTGACATCAATAAGGGATCATAGCTTTCACCTGGCTTCATCTGGTCAATATACTATATGTCATGGAAAGAGCAGTTGTTCTCAATGTTTTGTATACTCAGTGCACATAGAAACCTTTCGTACATACACTCTATATACAAAAGTGTGTGGACACCCCTTCAAATTAGTGGATTCTGCTATTTCAGCCACACCCATTGCTGACAGGTGTATAAATCGAACACACATCCATCCAATCTCCATAGACAAACATTGGCAGTAGAATGGTCTTACTGGAGAGCTCAGTGACATTCAACGTGGCACCTTCATAGGATACCACATGTCCAAGAAGTCAATTCGTATAATATCTGCCCTGCTAGAGCTGCCCCGGTCCACTGTAAGTGCTGTCATTGTGAAGTGGAAATGTCTAAGAGAAACATTGGCTCCGCCGCAAAGGGGCAGGCCACACAAGCTCACAGAACGGGACAGCTGAGTGCTAAAGCATGTAGCGAGTGAAAATCGTATGTCCCCGGTTGCAACACTCACTACCGAGTTCCAAACTGTCTCTGTTCTTCTGGTGCTTTATGAAATGACTGAGCAGCTGCACACAAGCCTAAAATCACAATGCACAACGCCAAGCATCGGCTGGAGTGGTGTAAAGCTTGCCGCCACTGCTACACTCAGTAGTGTAGTGTAGCAGTGGAAACGCGTTCTCTGGAGTGTTGAATCACGCTTCACCATCTGGCAGTCAGACGGTCGAATCTGGGATTGGCGGATGCCAGGAGAAAGCTATCTGTATAGTGCCAACTGTACGGTTTGGTGGAGGAGAAATAATGGTATGGGGCTGTTTTTCATGGTTTGGGCTCAGCCCCTTAGTTCCAGCAAGGGGAAATCTTAACGCTACAGCATACAATGACATTCTAGACAATTCTGTGCTTCCAACTTTGTGGCAAAAGTTTGGGAAAGCCCTTTCCTGTTTCAGCATCACAATTCCCCCGTGCACAAAGCGAGGTCCATACATACTGTAAATGGTTTGTTGAGATCGGTGTGGGTGAAATTGACTTTGCTGCACAGAGCCCTGACCTCAACCCCATCAAACACCTTTGGGATGAATTGGAACACCGACTGCAAGCCAGGCCTAATCAACCAACTTCAGTGCTCGACCATCCTAATACTCTTGTGTCTGAATGGAAGCAAGCCCCTGCAGCAATGTTCCAAAATCTAGTGGAAAGCATTCCCAGGAGAGTGGGGGCTGTTATAGCAGCAAAGGGGGGACCAAACTCCATATAAATGCCCATGATGTTGAAATGATTTTGGCCATGTAGTGTATTATAAGAGAATTAGCCTAAAGATAAGATTAAATTGACAATAGTCTGATGTTGGCATTCCTCGCATAGGCCTATGCCTGGTTTTTGTTCCACTCATTTCAGTTATAGCAGTTGTTTCTTCTATCGAATTAAAGAGATGGAGTCCAGACAGGCTACATTAGGAAACTTTCTGAATGGACATAGAGACAATCAGCGAACTCACACATGCACACGCCTCTAATTGGATCTATCAATCACCATCGCATCTCAGACACAAAAGCAAAAGCAAATCCCATTTCTCATTTCCTACCTTCAAATCTTGTCTGTAGGCAAGGGCTACATTGTGATAACGCTGAACCAATCGAGCTGATCAAATGAATTGACAAGGAAGGTTTGAAGGCAATGAAACAACACCTGTTGTTCTTTAGCCAGCCTTTAGCCAGCAACCTGTTCTTTAGCCAGCCTTTGATACATTTTGGGACGTAATGGTTGGTTGCCGGCAAAAGATTTTAATTAGAGTGAGTGATTGTCTCAATCTCTGTCTTTCATAGCACAAGTAGTGGCCTATATTCACTGTAGTAGGCCTAATATTCATCCGACTGACAATATTCACTGACGAGTTTACCACATCACTCATTGGCTTAATTAATAAGTGCATCTATGACTTCGTCCTCACAGTGACCGTACGTGCATATCCCAACCAGAAGCCTTGGATTACAGGGAACATCCGGATTGAGCTAAAGGCTAGAGCTACCACTTTCAAGGAGCAAGACTCTAATCTGGACGCTTTTAAGAAATCCTTCTACGACCTCTGACGAGCTATCAAACTGGCCAATACTCAAAATAGGACTAAGATCTAATCGTACTACGTCGGCTCTGACACTCTTCGGATCTGGCAGGGCTCTCAAACTATCACAAATAAACCCCATAAAAATGTCAGCCTACCAGTATTTTCAATGGCTGTCACTTTTATTATAAGGCAAAGTCCTCCCAGATTGCAGTTCCTATGGCTTCCACTAGATATCAACAGTTTTTAGAAAGAGTTTCAGGCTGGTTTTTGGAAAAATTAGCCATAAATTGTACATTTTCTAGGTGGCACCCATTTTGGCTGTAGTGTTTCCAAGCATTTATTATATCGCTATTTCTGACTTTCGTGTCGCACCTGCCTGGTTGAAATATGTTTTTCATGGTTATGTATGCGAGGGGCTGTCCTCAGATAATCCTCAGTGTGCTTTCGCCGTAAAGCCTTTTTGAAATATGACACAGTGGCTGGATTAACAAGAAGTTAAGATTTATTTTGATGTATTGCACTTGTGGTTTTATGAAAGTTAAATATTTATAATTCTGTAGTTTGAATTTCGCACTCTGCACTCGCTACCGTCCCACCTACCCATAAGAATTGAATGATGCCAAAGACACGACACCGCACATGACTCCAACACCATCATTAAGTTTGCTGACGACACGACAGTGCGAGGCCTGTTCACCGATAATGATGAGATCGCCTACAGGGAGGCAGGCAGCGACCTGGCAGGATAATAATCTCTCCCTCAATGTCAGACTACAGGAAATGGAAGGCCAATCAAGCCCCCATCCATATCGATGGGGCTGTAGTGCAGCAGGTCAAAAACTTCAAGTTCCTCTGTGTTGACATCACTAAGGAATTAACATGGTCCACACACAACACAGTCGTGAAGAATGAACGACAATGCATCTTACCCCTCACAAGGCTGAAAAGAGTTGGCATGTA